>NC_064874.1:10999271-11054271 GCF_943734745.1 Anopheles darlingi | reverse complement strand
GGCCTTTTTCCTTCTCTTCGATGCCAGCTACCTTGATGAGCCACTGACCGATGTGCCGCGTGATGATGATGCTGATGATGGCGGCGGCCGCTATGCTGCTGGGGCTACCGTTGCCTCTGCTGTTACTTCACCGTTGCCGCTTTGACCCCGGCGGCGATGCGAGGGCTTCTACTTCTCCACACCACCATCAATCAGCGGCTCCGACGATGGCCGCCGTGGCTGCTTGATGGCTTGCGTTTGGCTTTGTTTTTCCGAGCAAAATGGGATTGGATAATTGGTGTACGAGCGCCGGTTTCGATTGGCAGGATATTATCATTAGCCATGCAAATGAGTGGCGCGGATCTGAAGGAGAGATAATAAAATTAGAAAAATGATCGTTCGTTTCTGTAACCTTTGACATCGTGTCACGAAGTGAAGGCGGACATTTTTATTGCAACGGAAATGCAGTGCCGTGCTTTGTGACAGAAAAATGCACTTCGGGGAGCCAGCCCCCCTTCCAGTGCTGGAGCCAGCCCCCCTTCCAGTGCTGGAGTTGCGGCATGCAGGATTTACGAGCCTTGGCCTGGAGCACGCGAGGGGGTTTGAGGGATCATTGGCATGTCAGTTCACTTGGCTGATGGCCGCCAGTGCCAGCAACCGATTTCCACCCCGTTCCGAATCGACATTTTTATGGCGTTGGAAATCGATTTACTGCCCAGCGTCGTCGGTGCAGCTTTCCCATCGGCACATCGGCCTGGGCTCTGGTGGGTGGAAAGTGAATTTTTGATTTATTGGCTCGATGGTATGTGCGCCAGCAAATGGGAAGAAGAAGAGGAAGGGAAGGAAACAAAAGAGGAAGAAAACCATGCACGCGTGCCGCATTTCGCGGTCGCGCACGTGATGGAGGAGCAGCAGGCAGCATTTACCTCACCAACATACGTCGCGTCATGGAGGAACTCATAAATTAGATCATGCTTTCCACCTCGACGTCGTCGTCGTCGTCGTCGGTTTTCTTGGTTGGTTGCAGGCAGCGCAAAGCATCAACCGATCATTCGAAACACCGGTCCGATGCTTCGCATGCGTCGTGTGCCAGTTATCGTCCACGCAGTCGGAAAGGGAGAGGAGATGGTGGAACACAACAACAACGTGCAACATATCGTCCAAGACATCGCGGTCATCACAACACACACACACACGCTATATAGCGGTCAACGTCTCGCAACACCACCACTACCACCAGGTGCGTGCGTTTTTGTTATTGGTTACCGGTTGGTCAAAGACCTTGAGAGTTTGAGTTCGCGGTTTCGCGGTATGTTCGCCACAGAAACAGTTTCCAAAAAAAATCGGAGATTCACCTTTGTGTTGGTGGGATGCTGAAGAGATTGAACCGATCTGGTGGTTGGTTGCAGCATCTTGGGCAGGGGATCGAGCCTCCATTAAGGTGCTACTTCATTAACACAATTTCTTCACCAGCAGTGCCTCCGATCGAAGGTCACCGAAGGTGGTGAACAATCCAAACACTTCCTTGTCACTCAGCGGGCAATGCTGAGGGTTCTATTTCCTGAGGCGACGTTAACCTTACCAAATTCGTTCCATTCGGTGTGCTGGTGCTTGGTTTTCTGATGATTTTCCGAAGTTTAGTGTCGGAAGCGATGAAGAGAAGGGAAACGTCGCCATTTGAAGCATTGGGTTGGACTTAAGTAGAACATCGTGCGCCCCCGGGGATGCCAATTGTTGTTGATCAGTTAGCATTCCCGTATTGCAGATGAGTTTATGGACGATTAGATAGACAGGATGCCCTACGGCCTCTCGGTGTATCAAGGAATTGGAACATCAACTATCTTCTGCTCCGCTGCAATTCATTTGATTGACAAATTTGTCCCTGAAAGTTGGATTATAAAGTCGTTTTCTGAGTAGGAATATAGAAAAAATCAGCCAAAAATCAATAAAAAAAAAGAATATAAAAAAAACCTTTATTATCTTTAAAAAAATGATCTAAAATATCGTTTTTCGCCCCTTTAACGAAACAATATTGGTTTTATGATAAATGATCGAGAGCATGTTTTTCAATGATATATCCCGAGAGTTGTTGGCATAGCAATTTCATGGCATTCGGTTGTTTCAAAAATGTTCCAAAGCCCTAGGTTGTTAATTTCCAAAAAGTACAGACACCGCACGCTCATTCCCAATTGCACGTACATCATATCGTTTGCATTGTATTTTCTGCCTTTTATGTTATTGCTACCATGTCGATAGTTTTTTTTTTCGTAAGAATTAATAACGATATCGTTTAATTCCCCCCCGGCTGGGTGGATTTACTCCGTCCGTTTGTTTGATGTCCTAGTATCCAAACGGCCACATATTCCCGATGAGCATTGTAATACTGTACGGTATTAATACGAACGCACGCACAAATTTAGCTACGCAAAAACAGATTACATTCAGCAAAGCATGCCGATATTTATTACTATCGCGCGCACCAATCAAGGCTGCTGCAATGTGCATGCTTTGATGTTGCATTTGCACCGATACCTGGGCGGTTTCATGGTTCATTCATATGCGATTTGCGACAACACCGGACATGGAAAAACACGAGTAGGCTTTTGACTAGTCCTGGAAGCAGTGCAAACCATTAGCCGTGGCCACACGGAGCGAAAATTTGCGCGCAAATTTACAAATTAATGCCAAATCGTTTACGCTTCGATATGTTTACGTGGCCGGGTTGAGGAAATTAAAATCGTTTTGTGGAAGAAAAGGATTGAACACACTAGCAATGATCACTCACTGTCGATGTAAACCACAAAAAGAACATATTGTGAGCCCTACCGTTTGCAAAAATCTTTTACGCTAGGTTTTACGCTCCACGGACCTATAATCGTTTGACAGCATGTAAACGGCAAGCATAAATGTTTTGGCATTAATTTTTTCGTTTGCGCTAGAGTTTTCGCCCCGTGTGGCCACGGCTATTATCTTTCTGGCGAAAAAATACGCTTTTCCCTGAAATCGCGATACCTTTCACGTACCAGGATATTTGTGGGGATACATTTTTGTGAAATATAAGCTCGTTATTGTTCTCCTTTTCGCGCAGCAGCCACGAGTTCGAGTGTGCAACGCATTCGCGTGCGATGAGAGGATAAGGATCCGCTTGTTTGTTGTTGTTGTTGGGAACGCGCTTGTGAACCGCGACGTATCCCCCCTATCTCTGCATCCGCTTGCAAAACTCTACGACGAACGAAATCATCCGAGTCGGCCAACTGACATGCTCGCCATTCTCAATAGAATAATCAGCAGCAGCAGCAGCAGCATCAGCAGCACTAGTGCGTCCATCATGGCTTACTCTTCGAAGCCTGCCACACTGCGGGAGAAGTTGAGCGAACGAACTGCAGTGACCGATAGGACAGCAAGCACCAGCGAACCATCCCTTCCCGTTCCTCCGTTGGCGGTCTCCTGCTTATCATCGGTTGTCACAGCTGCCCAGAACGTGTTCGTCCGGTACACAACGGCAACAACAACCGCAGCCACTGCGCCCGGCTGCGAACGATCAATCTGCTGTATGTGTGTGTGTGTGTGTTTGGTGTTGCCCCTCGGTTCCCTTTTCTCGCTGTAACGTGACACACACACACATGGCGTAGGTGGCGAAAATAAATATGTTTATTATTAGTGCAAATCAGTGCAGCATAGCACGCTCTAGCGCTGGACCCCCGGCCGTGGAGTGTGTCCCTCGCGTGTCCCTGACACACTGAGGCTCTCTCACATGCCGGAGAGACAAAACGTGTCGCGAAGTTATGTGGCCATTAGCAGACCAACCAGAAGCAGGCCAGACCGGAAGTACCGGCGCGAGCGGGATTTATGTTGCAGTTCACACCCGCCCGGCCAGGCCGAAGAGGAGACCGTGTATCTAATACAGATGATGAAGTTGATAGCAGGACACGTCGGTCCGTTGGTCGTTCCGTCGTTCCGTCGTCGTCGTCATCGTCGTTGTGGCATATGCACCATTCAAGGCTTGTAGCAGGCGCTGGCGCTTACGCACACACACACACACACACGCTGCACGTGATGGTTCCCGGATCACTTTATGGAACAGCTTCACTCGTCCCATTCGCCCGTCTGACCGTCCAACCGAATTGATACGGCCGGCTAATAACTATAACGAACATTGGGCCGGCTGCTCTACACAACGGCACACCACCACTACTGCCACCAGCTGCAGCTCCAGCCCTGCGTGTGGTCATCGTGGCCAGATTCGTCTCTCGAGCGCATCATACCGGCCCGGCCCGGCGGCAACGGGCAACATGCAAATCAAATCAAATTGGAGGACTAGTTTCGCGGTGCGCTAGTCGCCGGGCGATCATCATCATCATCCTTCTTCCTCTGCTCCTCCTCGTCCTCGTCCTCGGCCGCCGCTACTTCTGAAGGAATTATTTGCGTGCGCGCCCCTCGCCCCGATGCCTGGAGCGACCCCTTCGTAATACAACCGGGAATGAATTGAGCTAATTCTGGGCCATGGACTCGTACACGATCACGAGAGAGTGAGCGCGGTAGCGAGAGACAGGAAGAGAGAAGGAGGAGACCGGAACGTTCTCGTGGCGTGAGAGAGTTCCGTAACGTGCGTTCTACGTGTCTACGCCCCCTGGCGAAGTGGGGGACCTCGAAACTCGGGGATTCGGAACGGAAATTGGGTTAGGAAGGTTCTGATTGCATATGTTTTGAGCGAACAAGCGGACGGCGGGAAGCCTGCGCCAGCAAGAAGCCCTCTCCCCGCACACCGAGAACTACAATTTGACCAACCGGAACATCCTCTCGTATGCGCAGTTAGTCGTGCATGTCAGAGGCATTAGTATTGGGTATGATTTGTATGAGCAGCAGCAACAGCAGCAACAGCACCTGGAACACAGATTTTTCGGGAAAGCTCCGCTCTTTTACACACACACACATCCCGTAACGAGATTTGAGGGCCTTACGGTAAACACTGCGGGCGGTCCGTTGGGAATGATGGAAATGCCGCCCCCCCCCCCCCCCCCCCCCCGCCAATAACGAGCACATCATTTATCAGTGTTCCTCCCTCTCTCTCTCTCTCACACACACACATCAAGAGGAATATCGAACGGATTGGATAGAACTGACCGACGGGTTAAACGATTTGCGGTCATCCCGGACCGGGGTTCCCACGAACTTCCATCGCTTCCCGGTGTGCCCCCTGGGTGGTTGCCCTTTCATTTTCGCGGGTGGATCGCGTACCCCACCTGGGAGGTTTGTGATTTAATAATTTCGAAAACCAACCGCGATGAAGTCACGCGCGGAAGCGCATTCGCTGGTGGTGGGACCATTACGCCAGGTTCTGCGGTTCTTGTTTAAAGCAGTAACAGTAGCAGCAACAGTAGTGGCAGTCTTTAATTAAACGATCGTTGCCGAGAGTGACCCAATGGTAATTGTAAGGTTGATTAATTGCCGCGATCTTCTTAATGCCCGGTGCAGCATTATCGCGTTACCGTTCGGCGTGGAATGGTGTTGTGAAAGCTAACGATGGGACAGAGCGGCGCTTGCCACACGTCTGCTGTCGTCCAAGCTGATGGATTTCCCCGCGTAGAGAGGGAATGTTATTGTGTAATTGATTTCTGTTTTTTGGTGTGGGTTCGCGACATAAAACGTCATTCTGGAACAGTCATCGTCAAGGATCGCCCAGGGTACCCCTAGCATCTCGGACAGGATCATCTTCGTCTCCTGCACCCTGGGTATTCAAATTTATTCAATCCAATTAGGCCAACCATTTAAGACGAGTTTAACGAGCGTTCCGCCATAAAGATGTCTCACGAGATGAAAAATGTGCCAGCATATACCGCGCGAGACACCACAGCAGCAGCAGCAGCAAGCGATGGCAATTGTCGCGCGTTTTAAGATGCCTAATTGATGCGCCCACGGTATGCCATGGCCCAGCACGGCCCGCCCGGTTTGTTGCAGTGGCCTGGTGCGTCTTTTTGTTCGCTTAATCCCGGAAACACCTTCGCGAGTCAACCCCGGTACGTGCCGTGCTCCTCATCACCAGAAGTAGCAATAACTCTTCGTTAGACACAAACGTCTTAGGTCTCGACCTAACGGGGGGCGCCCCTGGCCGACTGGCTTATGGATGGACCGATGGATCATAAAATGTTCATATGTGGTGCTCGCTCGTAAACCCGCACCGTTGTGCGGACACGAACTGGTGCGAAATTGTAACAATATTGCTAAAAAGAACTCGTCGTATGCGCACCGCGTGTCTGCACACGTCCGGGCACTTAGCTCTGGCTGGAAGACATGAGGAAAAAAAAGGGAATCATTTCTCTGGACCAGGTGAGGCAGACTGGCTGCAAGAGGAGGTGGTTGTGTTCATGAGCTTGCATTAACACTTCATCTTTACCGACAACCGACGGAAGCGCCATGCTGAATGTGGAACCGCGACTCGGCCATTTGTCTCGGTTATCTTCTTCCCGGCTGTCTTAACCTTGGGCATTGCTAGTTTACGCTGGTCACGTTGTGGCCAGCGATTTTGCGTGACAGTCGCGCCCGCCAACCAACCACCGCGGAGCCCCATTTCCCACGCCAGGTGTTCGGCCCGTGGCCACAAACGATGAAGAAGCAACGCGATAGATGCGAATCGATTTAAAAATGTACTCGATTCGTTTTCGGTTAGAACACAGCAAAGCCGCCGCCGCCTTCGCCGCCACAGCCTGCTGTTTTTGAATTTGAAAAGAATTTCGAATTCAGACTGCAGCCAGCCTACTCTGTTGTTACGCCCGATGTCCGTGACATTCGCAGTTGGATTTGCTTTGCTGCCTGCGCCGGCGCATACGTCAAACAGTTGTTTTACGTGATAACATGAGAGAAGTCACCTTGATCAGAATCGAGATAGATGGATATCATACGCGACGCCCATGTGTGCGCGTGTCTGTGTGTGTGGTTATTCATTCCACTAGACAGCGATACACCGTCCACTAGTACAGCGATACACCGATTTTTTGAAGGACGGAATACCCCTCTGCTGGTCGCTGGACGCTAATATTAGAAAACCGGTTATTATAAACACGCGGCGTCTGTTTGCATGCCACTAGCGCCCATACCGAGGCTATGGCCTGACTATCCGGAACTGGATTCTCCTTCCCTCCCTACTGCTGCTGCTGCTGCTGCTGCTACTACTACTGCTGTTGTTGCAGTGTTTGTAGTGGATACGTGCCTTTTACGCGCGGTAAGGCGCACACTACTCCAGTACCACTAACCATCACATCTTGAAGTGGCTTGTGGGTTCTGTACCGGTTATAACCGATTGGCTAGTGCCCGTCATCGAAGCAACAGGTTCGCTTTTGACGTTTTACGTCCTGCTGCTGGCGCATTGGAATGCACAGAATGCAGCCCAGGTAGTGCGCGGTGTCGGTTTCGTTCCCGGGTGCGTGCCCGGAAAGGTAATCGCGGACAAAGACGTAGCCGCTCGACGCTCGACCACTTCCCATTTGATGATGATGATGATGATGACATCAGCGGCACGCCATCGAGAACAAGCGATCCAGTGATTTGAATTGTGAATTGTGTTGGCTACTTTAATTTGCGCGCAATCCCGCACGCAATCAGCCGGCATCACGATCGGTCGCCCATTTAGTTTGTGTGTGCGTGTGTGAGTATTGATGAGACAGCATCCGAATCTACTGATAACGTGGCTGCCTGCTGGGTGCATCGAGTGAGTTTTTATCGTCGATCGTGTCGGTCGCGTTACATACTATACAACAACTCCAGTTCGTCTACCAGCGATAGCAATCAACCTCTGGGTATTCGAACCTAGAAAACATATTCCGAAACCATCGCAATCGCAGCATTTCCGCCACTCAGCGACAGTGTGATGACGTGCATTGAAGCACACCACAACAACAACATTGTTGCACGTCAGAGGACCGACCAATCGGAACCAAACATGGCCGCAGACAGAATAAGGCTCAGCAAAGATATGGCTGATTGGCTGACGGGCGAATCACAATGTTCATGCGATCAACATTCTATCTGCCCGGGTCCGGCCAGGCCATCGGTCGGTCGGTCGATCCCCCCGATAGTCCGTCCCGGTCCGGAAACCAAAACTCAATCAATCATGAAAATCCAATTATTTCGTACCAGGCCTGGCCAGGATTCGCGCGCGATTCACGGAACTGTGTCCACCGCGCCGCGCCTTGGGTATGATACGCCAATGATACGCGAATTAACGGAAAAATAGTTTGCTCGACGAGAGCGACGAGAGTCCCGGCCACTACTCGGCAGCTGGCTGGCGCGTTGGAATAGATTCACCTAATGCCAGCCTCGGGGAGACTCGGGTTGACTGGTGAGAGCAGCCTAGCTGAGCGGCGCTGGGGATTTTGCTGGATGCAAAAATGTGCCCCAAACCGCGCGCACTGGCGTGTGGCGTGGCGTAGTGATGTGCAAGCTAATGCAATCAGCTATGATCCGTCCTCCTATCCGGACCACCAGCCACCGATTCTCACGAGGAATTCCGACTCGGTTCCGACGTCGTCGTTGCAATCCGAATTTCAAACTGGCTCTTAATTAGCCTTTTCCGGAGCCTTTTCGCCTATTCCGGTTCCGGACGATTCTGCCGTCACCACCACCACCACGGACACCGCGGAGTGACAAGATTCGCTCGCACGCGAAACGTGACTGAACCGATGTACGCGCGGATTTGGTTCTCGGGAGGATTTGTGGTTCGCACTCTCCACACATGCACACAGTAGAGTGCAGGTAACAGAGGAATGGATCAAGGACCCTGGGTGGGGACCCTTATCAGCCTTGAGAGTTGGCTACAGTTGCTGCGTTCGCGTTTGTTGATTTGTTCCTGGGGTTCCTGGGGGGCTTTCGCGCATCGGCCGCGACACGGTACACACGTGTCGGACCATAATCGGGGACGACCCTGGACCACAGACTCCGAGCATCGACGGCAATGGCGCGGTGTTATTGTTTATTCTGTGGCCAGTGACCACCGCTGCCTCCGGGAGTCAGGAAGGGAGGGATGTTCTGAGGTAATGACATTCCAATCTTCTCCGTTACCTACGTCCACACATTGGGTCGCTCGGGGCGAGGTGGTGGTGGTGGTGGTGGCGGTGCAAATAGTTCACCGAGAGTTGATTATGTCAATACGCGTGGCCGGTGTGGTGTGAGTGCCACGCGAGGACACTGCTGGCTTCTGGCTTCTCTGGAGATCATCGTGACCACGTGACGTGGAAGAGGTCCGAGTACGAAGGGTGCTGACAGGATCTGGTTGCGTTCGCGGTGCATATCCGTCCCCCAAACGATGGGGACGAAGTAAATTTGATTGGGCCTATTTGATTTGTAGATTGAGGCGAACGCGCGCGCAATGCAATGGCGGCTCCAATTTACTGGACTCTGGCGTCTGTGATGGCCGTTTGCGGGTTTTGCGGATCCTCTCGCGTGCCCGAGTGCCCGAGTGCCCGAGTGCGATTTAATTAGCGTCCTTTCGGGACAGCAGCGTGACCGGTGCGGTCTTGTTTGGTCATTGATTTAGCTCCGTCGTAGGGGATTTGCTACATGGCAGTTAGCATCTGGTTTGGTGTGACGGTGGCGGTGACGATACCGAAGCCCCCCGAGGGCGATATATTTGTTTTGAAATGCGTTTGCTTTGGATTTAACGCAATGACTAGGTTGCTGGTTGGTGTTTTTGGGAGGGGAACCATCTTCGAAATGGAGTGTGACAGGATGACTATTAATTTTCATTCTCCAAATTTGCTGCCCGGAAGCAACTGGGGAAGGAGGGGGTTTTGGGAGCCCGAGGACAAATCCATTTCAATTCAGTCACCAACCCGGCCCGGTAACAGTAGCAATAAGTCGCGACGAAGACAAATTGCGTTCGTAAACCATGTCTCTGGCTGTACTCTATCGTCATATCTCTTCCTCAAAAATTGCGTCATCGTGGTAGGAAGCATTTTTCCACCAATTTATACTCCATGCAACTACCGTCTCATGATCTCTTCGGTCAATGAATTGGTGCGATCCAGCGTCCAGTATGTGTCGGGGGGTGCGTCCAGTTTTTGGTACAACGTAACCTCGTGATTATGCCTCTGCGTGGTAGTTCGCTCTCTCCATTGTTTACATTCAGAGATAGTCGAATGAGTTACCAAAGCGAAGCATTAACGATGAATAGAGGATTTATAGTTTTGGGAGTGGATTATGTAGGGCGATTGTTGCGAAGATCGTAAATGCCCGGTTTCACTTTTAATTGGCGAAAATATCTCAAATGCTAAAAGTAGTTCCTTCATCTTTTTTTCCTTTGCAGATCTCGAGGCACGTGCTCTGATAACAAGCTACTGCTAATGACTTTGGCCAAATCGAGCTATTAAAAGGTGAGTAAAGTTTCATTCTCTAACTTTATGCACTGTTCGTTTATGTTTCTCATTAAAAATTATAATTAATAATAATTTGAGAAAGGGTAATCATACAGAGAATATTCTGGAACCATTTTAAATTTGCTGGATGCATAAAAACGATGCCAGAATGTGTATCACCTAGAAGATCCCTTAAAATAAACATATTTTGACTGAATTGACGTAAGCTATTCTTAGCTTCAATCTCAATCATTGTAACACACTGCCATGACCTTATACCGGACTTGAGGAAGTACAGCCACGACCTCCGGCGGCGTGAAGCCAATGTAACCTCCAAAAATTTCTCCACCCAGAATATGTACCAAAAACTCATGTGTCAATCGACAAAGCGTTACACTTCACGCTACTAACCTTGCTTCGCAGCGAAGCGCGATGCGATTCCCTGCAACAGAAGCGAGTGCGTGTGCGTGTGTGTCAGCTCGTGTTGCGCCCGAGCGATAACCTTGATCCGTTCGAATTCGAATCGACATCCATCGTTCCGGAACGATCGCTCCGCTTTGCGCTTTGCATGTTTCCCTCCCGCCCCCGGTCGTCGTGTGTCACGTGTCACAAGGGCAACCGAGCGTGCACCGTTTGCATGCGGTATTCCTCCCTATATTGCCAGCAGAAGCATCCATCATCCATCCTAACACCGATGGCACGCAACCCCCGCTAGAAACGGAAGTACCTGTTTAACCCTCATGCAGCAACAGCAGCAACAACAAACGATTTGAAGAGTTACATTATTATTCGCTTCAGGGTGGAGATCAAGTGCATTGCAAGGGGAAGGTGGATGGCGACGAGGAGGAGAAGCCGCGGCGTGTAGTGGGCGCCACGAGCTCCCTGAGTATGCTGGTGTGTGTGTGTGTAGGACGCTGAACACGATGTAAAACATCAGCCACGGGTCGTTGGCGTGGACTAACGTAGCAGAAACATGAGCCTCGCGCCCTGCAGCTCATGGCTGGATGACACTAATGCCCGGTGACACACTGTGTGTGCGCTGTGCCGTGGAACATTTTTCGGCCATTTGCATCGGCCGTGAGTGATTAGTGGTGGTGGTGGTGGCGTGGGTGTTCCGTTAGAATGTGGTTGATTGGTGGTGATGTAGCGACACGGTAATCATGTTGGACAGCCTGTTAGAATGACACGTGGCCGCGGTCTGAACCCGGAGGTGGTTATGGTCGCACTATGGTGGCATGCCAACTCCGGGGAAACAAGTTCCACGGAAAGCACTGCACTTCACAGTGCGACTTTCGTCAAATACGTACGTAGCCCGCACGCAGTCGATTGCAAGTTCTTGAGAAACAGGTTTCGTTGCACATGGGAAGCAGTACACTTCTGGTCAAAGGCCTATGAGTCCTGAACAGGTTTTGGGTTCTGTTCTCCAAATTATGACCAGCCTCTCGGCAGCTGGTTAAACAGGGTTTCTGCAACATATTCTCCTGGCCTGGAATGTTATCTGTAAATGCATGTCAATGACATCCAGGAAGACAGACATTCTACTCCGTCTTCGGGGCAGCAAAAATCTCCCTCCGAGAATACAGAATGAAAGTGAAGTACGTGGCACGAGGTGTCCAAAACCACGTTTTCCACGGGAAAACGGTCTGTTTGTGAAAACCAAAAATGATCATCCGGAATGATTTGTTACTGATCCAACCGCTGAACCGCCGCCACACGATTGGCACCCAATTTGTTGAACCGCGTGGCGAAAAAAAAGCGGGGGAAATGCTTTCCCTACCGGTTCCCCATGTGCCGGATGTCGGTGTCTGTATCCGCTACCGAATTATGGCGGACCTAATTTTACTGTCACCACAAACACTGACACGCCCTAGCCCTAAACTCGCTTCGCACCTGCAGACCACCGTATCGAAATCGTTGTTCGATTTCGGGCATACCGGAACACCTCCTCCCGGCTAGTCCAATTAAGCGATCCATTTTGCAACACTCTGCACAGAGAGAGAGGCAAGGGGATCGCGCGATCACTCAACCACGATTTTCGGTGGTTTTTCGGCGCATTACGCCATTTACGGTCAGATTGACAAAACGCAAAAGCCCCTAAAAACCAGTGTTTGAAGCCAGTGGTGGTTGAACGCGAATTTTCACTCGGGGTTTTCCCCCGGTGGTTTTTTCTTTTCACCCCCTCCAATCAGCACACGGCCACACGGGAATATATGGGGTAATTTGAGGGGTTGGGGGGTTGAGGGTGTGGCCCCAAGCTGATAAGCCACATTAAAGGTGCCCTGGTGCTGCAACAAGTTGCTGCTGGGCTGGCAGACGGAGATACTATCGCGAAATATGAATTTCTGCTGCCAAATATTGCGCCATAATGAGCAGCAGTGAGCCGAGCTGTGAATGGAATCCCGAAATGAGATGCAATATTGCACCGCCGCAATAAATCAAACTTAAAATGTTAATCAACGCGAACGCACTCGAGCGTGTCAAGTGTTATCATGGGGGGGAGGGTAACCCCACATCCATTGGTAGTGTTCTGGAGTATGTTCGCGGCCATACTCAACACACACGCGCGTGGTGCGATGCATACGGTGAGACGCCGTTATGGTTTCGATAATTAATTCTGATTTTTCTCATTTTCGACGGATCTGGCTCTGAACGGAGCAACAGAAACAGTTACATGGCGTAGTGGTGGTGGCGGCGGCGGCGGCGGCGGCATGGCCACGGATTGTTGGTACAGTTGGACCCCACGCGGGGTGGCCCGGGCGGGTTGGATGAAAGTTTTAATTGCATACTTTTTGATTGATATTATGGCACCTTCCCTCTGGTGGGTTCCCCGGCTAGCTCACCCGGGAATATAATGCACGATGGCTGGACGGATGGACGGCGGCAGTGTTCCCGTTGTGTTCTGCGCGAATGAAAATTACTTTTTTTTTCTCCTCACCTTTGCCGCGCGAGAAGTGTAGTGGTGCGTTGATGATACCAATTTGCCATTTGGACTGGTGATGATGGTGGTAACGTTGGTGGTAACCAGTTGTTCAACGAGCCGTACCAGCCGTACGGATGGAACCAGACGGAGGAGTTCAAGGTATTTAATTCGGAACAATTACCGCTGGTCCATATTCGTCCGTATTGCCGACGGTATTTACTCTCGATCTCCGTAGGATGAAACGAGTCGCACCATATAGGTTGCAACATATTGTTCGCATCTCTTGGGCGCCGGTACGACATCGAGACATAGAGACGACCCCTTCAATGCAGTTCAATTGTTGTCTTTACGGAGCACGTGGCCGAGGTGGGGTTCATCTTCAACCGTCAACGGTTTCACACCAACTTGCGATGGCGCTCAAGTGTTCGTAATCGTTACATAAACGAAGCCCTCTTCGGTCTTTGGGAACCGGCAACGCGATGTCCGTAGTGGCGCACTTGTGCCACTTGGTTTGACGGTAAACGGTTTATTTGTAATTGAAACATTAAAACCGATACTAGAAGTAGCTAGCAGCTCGCACCTGCAACTAGGTGGACCCACTATGCGTTGTGTAAGCTCTCACCGTTGGCATCATCGATTTCGTTAATGAAGCACACTCCTTCGTGACCATCGAGGTGAGGATCGTGGAGTTGGACTCATCCGGGGAGAGCCTTAAGAGTTGCGTCGATAAGTATGCACTCACCTTGAGATTGAGGAGCAGATCAGACCGACTGACCAGAGTCTGCGGCCTCAGAGCATCTTCCTCGCTAAGACTTCCCGTGTAGAGCCCAACTGACGCATCCGTGTGTGTGTGTGGCCACACAATATGGTCACAATGGCGTCGATCGTACCGCACATCTCGCTCACCACCGACGTCACTTTCTCCTTTCTTTTGCTTGCTTTTGGAGTAGCCGTTGCTTTTCCTCATTCGATGGCGGACCCTTTCTTGATGTGAGATACCGGTTTTTCGGGAGTTTGTTTTTGTTGTTGCCTCCCAGACCGAGCCCATCAGCTTTGACTAGACAACTCGGAAACCCACGACTTCCGGGGCAGGGTCTTCTTCCAGTTTTTCGATGGATCTTTCGTAATGCTGGGCCTCTTCGTTCAAACTGCGCAGCGCCTGGGTTTTGGGGTTGTTTCGACAGACACAAAACAATCGTATCGAATGCGGAATGAGGGACAGAAGAGGAGAAGGATGAGCAGCTTTCCGAGGTTGGCAGATTGGCGCGTAACACTTTCCCAGACCGCATTTTCCACACACACACAGACTTTTCCGCCTATTACTCTTGTGCGAAGTTCTGTTTTCCCATCATCTCCATAGTAGTAGTAATAACGCGTTGGTTACCATCCAAAAGACGCCTCTTCTTCCTTTCTTTATGCTGCGCTGCCGGTACGTGTGGTGTGTGGTGCGCGCGAATATGTGGTGCCGATGGAAACGATGAATCTCGTTGAGATAAATGGCAGACTTTCCAAATCTTCAGGCCTCTAACCTCTTCCTCTTCGACGTAGCGATGGATTTGGAGATGGTTTTGCATAGAGGCGATGCAGCATGGAGATTGAGCTCGACTGTGCCTACTTGTGCCAATTGTCTTAGTTTCGCTTCGGTTGTTCCAGCTTTTTCTACCGTTCGAGATGATGAGACCTCTATGATTCCCCATAACTGTCTCGATTCCCGGTTTTCATCGATTGTCAACTCGTAACAGTGCCACGTTTTGTGGCCTGGTGAGTAAGCCTCATATTCGGCCTAAATGTGGAGGAATAAGAGTATCTTTATGAACGTATTGCTTACCTAGTTCCCTGGAACAGTTGAATGATTGTTCATCGATAGTAGTCGATGCCGACTTGATCAACTCAACACAACACTTGACAGCTGTGCTGACACACGTTGCACCGTTGATCGGTGTAAACAGCTTTCTGTTTGTTTCCCCACCAATGTTAATAAGTTCAACGTTTTCCCAAACTCTGCTCTGCTCTGTTTGACCATATTTTTTTATGAATAAACGGGGTGTTAAAATTTGTGCGAAGCCACAAATTGAACGTCTACAATTTTGATCGCAAATACCGTGAACTAAATGCAATTTCAATCTGTTGTCAGTTTCTATCAAAACCACTAACAGCAACAGCAGCAGTAGCAGCAGCAGCAGCAACAGCGATGGTTTCCATGCAAATTCCCAACAATATATACATCCCTATGGCCACAGCAATCATGAATAAAATATTTTCCAGCCTTCGGTGCTGCATCACAGCATCACCGGTTCGGTTTTATAGTGCAAAAACAGCCAGTGGCCGTACCGGAATAGCAAACAAATTAATCATATTTCCTCACGAAGTGGATGGGATGGTAGTACGCGCATCTACGGGGACTAGATGGACCGGACGCAGTAAGTGCACATTCCTCCTGATCGATGGTGTGTGTGGGTGTGTGTTCTGTTTTGGCATGCATGGATTGGTGGGGCTTCGGTGGTGCTCTCTAATAAAATGGGGAAAATATTTTTGACGAAATATATTACACAAAACTACCACCGCGATCAACCTCTCTGTCCACGGGTGCGCCAGGTGAACCGGAAGCGGGCACTTTCCGGGCACTCCGATTGCCAGAACGGGAACGCGGGGACTTTTGAAAAATCAATTATTATCAATGTTTGTTCATGACGAAAGTCAAAATCTAGCTAGCGATCGAAGTGAGCGAGTCACCACTCAAACACCACTTCACTTCACGGGAAGCAAAAACCAACCCAAAACCCGGTGCACTGGTGCAGTGTGTTTTGCAAACGCAAAAGGCCAACATACAATTCACTACTGCATAGTGCTGCGTTTGGTCGAGGAAAAAATAGCTAATCCAGGACTTTCGTTCGAGCGAGTTTTTTTTTTGTATTTGCTGCGGATAGGCCGGATAGCGCCACGGATCTAAGCTGCGGTACTTCCCGGTACTCCAAATAAATGGACAAAAGAACGCAAAATCCAAAACGCGAATCCGGTCCGCAACACTTCACATCACGCAGGTGCGCCATGAAATCAAATCTAGCGTGTGTTTCACCCATGTTTCCTCTCTCTCTCCCTCTCCTTTTGCTAGCCCTAATCAAAAGGAACGATAACGAAATGGAAAATTGCGGAAAAGCCGGGAGAAACTTAAACACTTAAGTGAAACAGAGTGTACCACGAACAATATTGAAACCTCCTTCTCCTCCTCCTCCTCGGGTGCCCTTGCTGGTGCTGTTGTGGTGGCACGACGGAAACATATTTCAGGTTATGTGACTAACCGGCCTACTTCATTCTAATCTCCTCGTCAACGCACCGAGACGGCGTAGCGGCGATGCGGCCGCTAGAAACAATGGAGCGTCCTAGCCGACGATGAATTGCTTCGGAAAATGCGTCAATCAGTTCGCGCGACGTCAAGGGCAACCGGTCGGTTGTAGGGCCCCTAGTAGTAGTGCCACACATTGATAGTGAAAGCCCATTGTCGGTTTCGCACATCCGAGAATCCATCAGCAGCTTGTGTGGCGAGATGAAGAATTTATTGGGGAGGAAGCAAGTGCGAAAAGATGCTTCGCGGCACCATTCCTCCGTTCAAGGCGAGGGGAGGAGGCGGCACCAGAAGGAGGAGCAGAGCAAGTCTCCGATACAAGGGCGTCGTCTCGCTGTGGCCGTCTGTGAAGTCATTTTAGACGATCCAAGCTACCCGTTTTGGGGTGCGAACACACATGCGAAGAGAGTGAAACTGAGTCAGCAGCAGCAGCAGCAGCAGCAGCAGCAGTGGTAGTGTGTGCGCGGTAGTAGGCTAGGGACACCAGGCCGCAGCCTAGCAGGCCTTCACCTTGACAGCAACCATAAATCCGTTCGGTGGCGGGTTGATTGATTTATGCGAACGATTTTTTTTTTGCTTGGTTTTTGTTTTCGATTCTCGCACTTTTTTGCGTTTTCTTTTTCCAAAGCCATCGATTCTAAGGCCGGCCGACAGTTTGCCGCCATGCTTCATTTGCACACGAGCAAACGACGAGCGCAAACACCGAGGATCCCTCGAGCACGAGGCGCGGACCCCAGCGGGTATGCTACGCGACGGCGGCGACGACGACACACAGCTGGCTACAAAAAACATGCAAATTCTATTGCCATTTGCTGGAACCGGAACGACACCAAAATGCAGCTGTACAACCCGGTGTGTGCGTGCGTGTGTTTGCTGTGAAAAATGCATCACACAATGCAAAAGCAACACATGACGGCATGACGACAGGTTGCTGTGGTTGGGTTGGTGCGTTGGGTTTGGTTTCTTGTTTCCGCTTTTCCGTAGCCAAGTGTTTTCATCCGACCGACGACATCGAGACAGCCGGTTTACTACATTTTTGGCTGGCTCATCGTACGAACGCATCCGTTTCGATCCCTTAGTAGGCAGTGTTGCTACGCTCCGCGTCATCGATTACGACACCTTACAACACGATGCGCTACTTGATGGTAGTTGTCAGGCTATTTGTCGAGCGCCAACAGCGCCGTGTGTGGGTTGGATTGGGAGCACTTTGCTCAATTTCACCTGCAATACGGTTTGACATCTTTGGAGATTTGTTGTTTGTGACGCAAGTGCAGAGCGGCACCACACGGTGGCACGCATCTGGTGTATTCAGCTGTATCGGAATCGAATGGAACTACTACACCTTTCTTCGACGCAAAGGCAAGAAGGTTTCGTGCGGTTCGCTGAGGTGCTTCCATAAAGTTGGAGTCTTCCAGCTGATTCAACATGCAGCTGACATGGGGCAGCTTAACGTGACATTTATGATACTTACACGTTGATTTTTGGGTTTGGGCAATGTATGCTACTGAAGAGACTGTTTTTCTATCACAACAGCTGACCTGCGGTCTTTGCCCCGCGAAGAAAAACTGTCCCTGACTTGATGAAGATAGGTCAGAAGCTGCCAATTTTAGAGTCACGAATGGAGCAATCAAGGGTCGGACAATAGAATGGTACACAAACAGTAGCAGTTGGATACTTGAGCTCTTTGGTAGCAATCTAGAAAGCAATTTATAAACAATGTCCTTACATCAATTCGTCCTTCATAGACCAACGTTACAGTTGTAGGTGAAACTTATCGACATCATCATCATCATCGATTGCATTGACGAGTAAAACTAGCCGGTAATGACACCAATCGCTCGGATCGTCGCAGTTGAAGACACAAGCAACTCAATGAGCATAATGTCACCTGCAATACTCACCCATTGCATGTAGTCACTTCTTACCATTCGCGACCATGCGGCCCTCGCCGGGTGTGGCTAAGTAGCGGAAAAGCGGTGCGCAATTGATCGCGTGTTTGTTGCAGTTTCCCTTTTTTTGCTTCTATTTCTTCTTCTTTTTCTTACGTTGTCCGCCGTTTTCACTCGGCTTCACGTCGCGTCGTCGTCGCCATCGTCGGGGGATATGCGATGGATGGATGTTCACTTTTTAATGAGCTGCATTTTCCCAACCCGATGAATCGCAAACGGTGCGTAACCGACATCCGTGACTCCGCCATCACCCCCTCCGCCATCCTGGGAAGGGGCGCAGGGCTCATGTTTGATCCATTTATTTATGCCTTTTATTTTTTGCTCTCCGTCGTCCCCCTCAGTCTCTCATTTTATCTAAAAACCAAAATCACTCCAGAAGGCGGCCATCATCATGTTTCGGGTTCCGTGTGCCCACCGTCCCCTCTAGGGGCGCGCCCGCTTCAGATTCGCTTTCTCTATCATCGCAGCCTATAAATGGCCGCCTTTCCGTTTCCCTTTAGTTATGTGTACCTGCTGTGCGTGTATATGTGTGTGTGTGTGTATGTGCGTTTGGGGCGGCCAGATTGCCAGATTTCATTCATGCCAGCGTGCCATGTTGTGGTACCGGAACCATCGCTCCGTCGAGTTGCTTGGCTTGGTTCGCTTGATTTTCCATGGCGGGAAAATTTGCGCCGAAATCTCGCCACCAGCAGCGCGCCGCTCTCCGCCACATTAACACCTTCCATCGAGCCTCGCCTTCCAGCGATGGTTCCGTCGGAGTCCACAAGCAGTGTGTTTGTGTGTGTGCTTGTGTATAGAGGTCACAAATTATCACAAAACTCGGCCATTTACCGCCGAGCGAGTGCGATCTCAGCTTCCTTTTTGGGTCACCACATTTCCCGCGGAAAAGAGCGTTTCTCTCTCTCTCGGGCCACCTCTTTCGTCACTCGGTTCGTTTGTTTTCGCTCGTCTTGTCTTGAGGCTCACCGGGGCCCCTCTGTCTTTGAGCCACTTGTTGCCGGCGCCATTTCTATTTTTGACGTTCTATCCATAACCACAGCTGGTTGCCAGCACGCGTACGCCAGTGTTGTTGTTGTCGTTGTTGTTGAGTGATATTGATTGCAACGAGGAGCCGCGCAGTTGAGACACGCGCACGTCAGAGAATGTCCACGACGAAGATGATGTAGCGGTAGTGATAATGAAGCGTTTTGACTGGGTTCGGACTACCGTCGCCGCGCGGCGCCGCAGAGGATTGACGTTAAGTACGCCGCTCGGTTGGAAAATAAGAAACGATCCATTCACTCGCACTTCTAGCGGTAGCCAAAACCTAGACGCACTCGGGTAGGGAGGCGTGTAATTGCCTCACGATACCGCGTGCGCGATCTGGACTTGGCTCGACCAGCCGGCTCGATGGTTGTTCTCGTAAGTTAGCACGACCGACGCGGCGGGGCACAGTATTCGGAAATGTTTGGGAAGCGTGTTAATGGCCGGCCGGCCAGCTAATCGTACGCTCGCGAAACAGGGCCAAACCCCCGCGTGAGATGGCGAGGTCTCGCGAAGAGGAAGTAAAATGCGCCGCGACTGACGACCAAGTGTCGTCTCTTCAGGTCGGCTTCCAATGCTCGGAAAAGGTAATAGGCGTTGAATCCGTGTCGCTCCGTGATATTTGGATTTGGAAGCGCAAACTAGCGCTACCGCCGCCGCCCCTTGTCAACTTAACCCCCGCTCCGGATCCGGTGGCCTTACACCTGCAGTTAACCCACAAAACCGGGACGTCAGCCGTTCTTCTGCTGGACCTTCCGCAACTACTAAGTTGCGAAGCATAAGCGAAAAGGGGCAGTAGGATCGTGGAGGTTGGGTCAATTATGTGGAACGCATCTCACGCACAGCAGCTTCTGGGGAGAGGGCGGTTGGCGGTGGGAACTACTCGCTATTCCATCGCGATAACCATCCCTGGGAGGGGGGAGGAGAATCCGGAGTACCCGCCACGGAAAGGAGGTCTCCAATTGCAGAGGCAGCGGCGCTTGTTGGCGATTCGTAATTGAATGTCGCTTCTTGGAAAGTGCAGAGTATAGCCCGTGGCCACTGCGGCCATTTCGTAACCGTTACCGGCCGCGAACCTGGTGAAATCCCTCTGCCTCTCCCGCCTTCCACGGCACAGGGAATAGGTCACTAGGCAGCGTTCGCAGAAGTCAGGTGCTGTCAGCTTTTTTGGAAAGGGAATTCGGACATAACCTTTGAGGTTGTCAAAAGTGAAGCTTGCTTGGATTCTGCATTTGTTTTTTTTTTTGTCAAACCCACTGCTGTCACTAGTACACCACGACTACTGCGATCCATGATTTCGATTGTGGAAAAGCCGCCTGTCCGCCAGGGGGGGAGAACGACCGCATCAACAATGGCACCGCGCACCTAAGTTGGCTAATCAAACATTTGCTCAATTTGATTCAATTAATGATCTCCTACGCTCCCTCCTGCTCCCTCTCCCCCCAAAAACCGGTGGCGGTTGCAGCAGCAATGCTTTAAATTAAATCTAATCGCTGCTGCTGCTGTAACCCCACTCCCCAATAGGATTACCGTAACAATTGTAACCGAGTCGGATCGAAGCGCTGCCGCCTTGGGGCCGGGCCCGCGTGATTCAATCAATCTCCCGGACGCGCGGCCTGGCCCCGGGAGCAGCACTGCTTTATCAGATTTCCATCAGAGCGCGATCATTGGCCTCCGCGATTGGCGCGGGTACTGCCACTGCCACTGGAAGGTTAAAGCAAAGCCGAAGAAGCAATAAATAAATAAATGCGAACCCAGCGGCAGCCACCGTTCCACCGTCCTCCCCGGTCGAGGCGGGCGCGTTACATTGAACCTTTTCGTAATGGAATCCCGCGATCCATAATATGCGAGCAGCTCGCTCGCGGGGCGCTATAAAGCACGTTGTTATCAGCGAAACGGTTCTCCAGCAGCAGCAGCAGCAGCAGCAGCAGCAGCAGCAGCAGCCAGCCATCACAGAGCCACCTTGAGGGCACCAGCTCGAAGTGATTCAATGATTGATTTGTGATTCGATTCCAGACCTTGTAGAAGGGGGATGAGGAGGAGGGGAGGAAACCTACATCTTGCGCGTGCACCATCACCACCACCACGCTCTGGGTTGGCATGTTTATGCGTCAACCTTCTTCGAGCCTGTTCGAGATGCCTGTCTATTCCTTGCCGAACACTTCGAAAGGTTCAAGGATTAGGAGCGCGGAATATCCCGGAACAAGCAGTGGCGGAGGAGGAGGGGGGGGGGGATCCCGTTTATCGGAACCCAACCGTCAATGAGTCACGTAGCGCGGATCAGCGGATCCCCTGGTATCGCGCATAAATTGGTGGCAATAAATATTGTGGCCCAACCGCCCCCACCCCGGGCAACGACGATAGGAGGCGACGACAAAATGGCGGCGGCTGCGACCAAGATTAGCGGCTAGAAAGGTCCGTTTGTTTGGCAAGTTTTACGCCGTTGGATTTTCGTCCAATGAAATCGTCTAGACATCATCGCCCCCAACCCGAGGAGAGAAGGGGTTTCTATTTTCGTTCTCCATTCCGTCGGGAGTCGGAGAACGTATTATCGCGACGCGATGTGAAGCACAGGATCGATCGTTTGAACGGGACCGAACCGAGCTAATCTGGCGTCCCTCTCAACTGTCGACGAACTTCAGAAGTGAGTCGAGCTTCTTTCTCGGAAGCTCCTGGGCGCTTATCAGCAGCTGCAGCTCTCCCCCCGCCGCATCCTACTATCAGGGGGCACTTTGTTGTGGCGAGCGCAATGTGCGGCGCTTGTTGGTTGGCGCTTGGAGCCCTGGGATCGGCGATACTGTCAGCAGCAGCAATTGCAGCTTGTTTTGCAATTTTGCAATTTCGTCCGCTGCAACTGACCGCGGCCAGAGCGGATGACAGCGTCCCTCCGTCTTGTATCGCGTCGGTGCGCCGGTTTCGGCCTTTCACTGGCCTCGTCCAGAAGCCCAGAAGGCTGGCCGCAGCGGCAAGGGTCGTGACCAATCTCGGTAAGCGGCTTCAATGTAAGTTAACAATTTGAAGGCTCATTTCTTCACCCTCCTCAACATGGATGACCACTTAGGAGAGAAGGGGGACGAAGTGTGGTGGCGACCTCCACACCGCCCACTTGTGGTGTTGTTTAGACTTTGGCCACAGTACCGCGTCAGCAGACCCTCAAAAGTGTAACGGTGCAAAGTGGTGTCATAGAGAGACGGAGTGAGAGAGAGAGAGAAAAAGAGAGAAGTAGAAGTAGTATGTTGCCACTCATACCTGTGGGCGGCTTTCAAAAGGAAAAACGCTTTCCCAACACATCACGGTTCCATCACGTTCATCGGAAATGGAGTTTAAATGTTGCCGGTAGAACAACATAACCATTGCCGCCTGGTCCGCTACTGCCGGCCTTTGCCGACAAACAAGTCGACCCCTTCGAAAAGACCTTCACTACCGACTGAGTAACTGACTGGCTGACTGTATGGCTCACGCTCGAATTCCCGCTATCCCGGCCCGGCTCAACACCGGAAAGGCGGTCCATTCAACGTTCAAAGCGTTCTACGAAAAAAAAAAGACCCTGTGAACCCCTTTTCCCGATCGACAACCAGAGAATTACGTGTGTATGTGTGCGGGTGTCTGAGAGGTGCAGAGTTGTGGAGAAAATTGAATCAAAACACTACCCCGCTTATAATTGGCTCACAAAAACATGGCGAGAAAAGCGCTGGGGTGGCTGGGTGGAACTACCATTTAACTGCGGACCTCCCCCACCCCGTCACCCCGGTCAGACTCTGACACTGTAAACGAGATCGTTTTCCCCGCATCCGGTTTAGTCTGGGTGGTTGTTTTTTTTTTTTTGCTTAAACTCCCTATCCTTCCTCTAATGGTCTCGTGTTGCGTTGCTGCTCTTGCTGCTGCTCCGTCGGGTTCACAAGTGCCGGCTTCCGGAATCGAGCGACCCAAAAACGGGAACCATCGTTGCGCTCGGTTTGTAATAATTAGAAGTCATTTCTTTCTCCGCCTTTTTTTCTGGGTCATCCTGCGCACGACGGTGCAGCAAAAACGTTGCTGGTCGAAGGAAGCTGCTTCTTGGTCTGAGTAGAATACGGTTTCACAATATCGTGATAATGGTTTGTATTCATTAATCTCCAACAGCTTGGTGTTGGATTGACGATCTCGATCTAGAGCACTCTGGTTGACATCTTGATTCAGGTTTCTCTTTTTTCTACGTATCTAGTAGGTCAACATGACATTTGTCATGTCAACGCGTGCAGTCAAGCAATTTAAGCGAGTGTTGGATTCGAACTTCCAGATACAGTAAGCATTTCGTTTGATGTAGTCGAACAAGAGAATTCTTAGAAATATAATTGAGGACGGTGAAGAAGCCAGCATTTCTACGCGTGGTTTATGCAGTGCATAAAGTTCTCAGTTGAAATGGAATGGCGACGACACAGCCCATAATGTCTTCTTAGATCTTCCTGGGGGAAAGAAAGATCACAATAGCTCCAAGGAGCAAAATCTTCAAGAATAGTGCCTGATAAGCATAGAACTTAAGTACTAAAAAATATGGTTCATATGCTCTGATGTCCGTATTTCCAACGAAATTCAAGTGCAAGTTTAACAGAACTTGAGAAACAGGGTTGCTATGATCAACTAAATGTTGACAACCAATTTGCTTCTTGTATTTCGGACGTCATACTCGAGGAACGCTTTCTTCGAAGTCGTGCGACGAAAATGAAATACTGATTATACTACATGCAAATAAAGAAAAAAATCATTCTGGCTGGCCATTCCCATGAGCACTGTTTGAAAGGTTTCCCATCACAAATGGACAGTTCAGCGTACAGTCCACCATCCAAAAAGGCCCCCCAAAAAGGGCCTCTCTTCCATGGCTTCGATGCACCGCTTCTAACCCGAAAAGCCGAAATCAAAGCGTACCCCTCTTACGTCAGTGCGCTTCTGACTGCCCCAATGGCGCTCATTCGCGGTCGCGGCCACACAACGGGAGCTCGCTGCATGTTGCGCACCGATAGCCAATCTCGTAACGAGCCGGGCCAGCCACGGCCGCCCAACAGTAAATTAGCAGCGGGATACCTTCAGTTCCACCTCCCAAAAAGCAGCAGCAGGGATCACTTTGCGCCTTCCCACCCCCCCACCCCCCCCCCCCCCCCCCCCGTTCGGAGCTGCATACATTAGCCCGTTTGCTTGCTGGCTGGCTGGCTTGTAAAAAGCGACGATAAAGTTTACATCCGAACACGGTGATCGGTATCGGTAACGGCTGGCTAATTGTTTCGCTCTTGCCCCGTCTGGCTGACTGTCTGGCTGGCTGGCTGGCTGGCTCTCGTGGAGAATGGCCCCGTTTGGATTCTAAATCGGAACCTCCCCACTCCCGAAACGGCGATCGGATCGCGGCCATTCCTTGAGACTTGAGGCCATTAGATCCCATCAGCAATTAGACATTGTGCTTGCAACTCGAGCAACTGTGCTTTTTGATGTGGTCCGGTACCGCGTACCCGGTGCCTTTCGCCCGTCGAAATAAAGATGTAAGTCCCGCCGAAAGGAGGGGACCCATGTTCCTCCTATTCCTGTTTTCGGTCAGAGCGTGTCGGTGTGTTCTCCTCAGTCTTCCTCGTCTGCTTACACAGTGCTCATTACAAGCACCTGGGCTCCACGGAGTCTATAGGATTCCGAAAACATGAAACACATGTGTGTGGGAACTCGCACACTCTTTCGCTCTCTTGTCCGTTTAATCCGTTAATGAATGGTTAAAGCGGCTTCATTACTCCCAGGTTTTGAGGCTTGCGGCCATTCTCTAGAACGCGTGTTAGCCGACCCTCCGGGGGGCCCGTTATTACGACCCGAAATCAACGCGCGCCATCGCCGGCGCACCATCCATGCCCGATGTCGATGCAATAAAGATGAATCGATTGCGATTGTGTGTGAACTTGAACTCGGGCAACTGACACAAGTCCCTTATGATGCCCGCACATCCCTGACACCGTGCGGCAAGGAAAAGGGCTAAGAAGCGCGCGCACCGTCTCTACCTTTCCCGGAGAAGTCCCGATTAATTATCGCTTAGCATTCCCGGGCTGCCGGCCCGCCGGACAATGGCGCTGATGGTTTGATCGTTTCGTCAAGGGACCGCTCGAGTTGGTTTGTGTCTCACGCCACGCCACGGAAAATGGACCACTTTCCGCGCGCGCGGACGGAGATGAACCACATTAACCCGGGGGAAGGAGGCAATACTTTGCAAGCGGCTACATTTGGCGTTACCCCCCTCCCCACCACCACACTCCTAGAACCGTTCGCTTTCCTTGCCACAAATGTAAGATTATTTATGTTTTTTATAAGGTTTAATTTTTCATTCTCTCCGGCCCCCTTCCTTGTGCCGTTCGAGCGTTTGGCCTACTGTTCGGCTGTGTGTGTGTGTGTGTGTGTGTGTCGGCATGATCATCGTGTGCTGTTTGATGTGCGCTCGCGGGGTTTCGGTTCAGTGTTGATTCACCAACAGCAAAGCAGGCGGCTAGCGGTGCGCGTACCTGGGCTAACGGCGCCTACTGTGGCTCAGCAATCTCTTCTGATTCCCAATCTCTCCTCGGACAGTGTGGCAGACCCCCTCCCCCCGTAAAGGGGTCCGTTAGCTAGAATGAAGAGAGGGAACCGGCACATGGTGGTTGAGATGCAGTTTTCGATAATGCGGACAGAGCAGCGGACCCACCAAAGCACGACGGTTGACCGACCAGTGGAGAAACGCGAATCAAAATATTGTCTACTCGCTCGCTATTCCCGTTTCCCAGTGGACAGTGAAGTTCATAGAAATGAAACGCCAGCTTCAGGCCATGACCATCCTCTTCCCCGTTGTTTCCCGTGGTGTGAACCATCGTCGTCGCTTGTCTCGTCGTTGCCACACTCCAGTAACTCTTTCTTGAATGTAGCCTCGCCAAGTAGGCGAGGGAACAACCATATAGTTACACAGCAGCTGATCTGCTACAGCTCCAAGCTCCAACAGCCGAACCGGACATCATCAAAATGCAAAGTTGACAGCGATCCGTTTACGGCACGTCGTGGTCTGGGACCCCCAAATACTATCCCCGCCTCTCTTCTCACCTGGCACGCTGTGGCCCGGGGGCGAGCAAACAAAAAATGTGATCTAATTTGCGCCAAGCAACGCAACGGAATCACATCGCCAGCGGGCACTGCCGGCGAGAGAAGGACGCATAAACGTTTATGGCGCTCAAAGATCGTTCAGTTTCGTTTTGTTTGCCGCTTCCGGTGAGGTGTACGTTCGCTACGGTGGGTTTCCGTTACAGTTTAAATGACTTGCAACAACCCTAAACCACGTGGCCGCTCGCACACGCTTGTGTGTTGAAGCGCCTTTCTATGAACGCATACGTCCAATTGGAACGGAATTGGAGGTCGATTTATCGGTGTGTCACCGCTTTTTGTGGTTCCCTGTCAATAGGAGGGGGGAAATGCACCTCGGAAGACCAGAGCAGAGAAGATGAAGCAGAAAGGGAGAAAAAGTCCGAAAATGATGCGTCTGCACTGCGTCTGGGACTGCCGACTAGCCACACGGGACTGACAGACACAGACCCGTTAGCCCTTCATTCGAATGTCATTTGGTGAACGATTTGGTGGCCGCAAACGGAACCGTGCCATGTCAGTGTTTGGCGCGGAGGGGTGGGGGAATTGGTTGTAAATGGTCTGGCCTGCCGGCAGGTGGCCACGGCACGGCATGAGGCCTCCGAACGGGCTGCCGTTTCCCAGGATTCCCACAGTGTAAGGTGTTCAGTTCGACGCTCGAATTTGCCTGGATTTCCTTTCCTAAAGCCACGCGCACCACTAGCTGGCCCCATTTTTGGAGGGCAGCTTCAGCTGCGGAATATGTGAGCGCCACAATCGCGGAAGCCGCGAAAGCAAACACTCATCTTTTTCTTCCCCGATGTTAATAACTCCCTTTCCGAGCGATCAATCTGCAGAAGCAGACAGACAGACAGAGGGGCGCGCGAACACTCGGAGTGATAAATAGGGTTTTGATTTGTTTTGGCTCCAAGGGGCCCCTCCAGAAGAAGCAAAAAAAAACATGGGGCCCCACAAACTGGGAATTGAAGGCATAATATGGGTCAAACCGTAATTATCCGACAAACGCATAATGTAACGCAGCAGCGCAACGGTTTACAAAGTGTTTGCGTGCGTGCGTGTGCGAATGGCGGGAGCGCAGGGAGAGGGCGCATGTACAACAACAAGCCGGTACCCTTCCGGCCCCGTACCGTCATCACTCAATCCGGGGCCGGAATATGATCGATATGATCTGTCGGAGGCAAATACAGACCGAGATCCGAGCTTGTGGAGCTTTTGCGCATCGTATCGCGCACACTGAAGTGCGATCGTGTTGGTGCGTGTTGGCCGTGGCCTTGTTCTACTAATCATAATTTCCATCCTCATTATCACACCCTTTCCCTCTCTTTCTCTCTCTAGTGCACCCTCTCTTTTTCTCTCTCTCCTCTCCGTTAAGCTCACTTTCGTGCACCACAATCGGATGTGTGTGTGTGTGTGCGAATTGATGCGGGAAAGTGAGGTTAGAGTGAATGCTCCCCAGTAGTAGTAGTAGTAGTAGTCGTAGCAGGCTGGTATAATCCATCCAAAACCGACTCTTAATTTGGTTCTTATCTTCGTTCCATTGCAGCCTAATCGTCTTATAGCACTCCGGACAACACTCACTACTACCCACGGGCCCAACGGAAAACAAAATCCGTCAAAAACCAGAACGAACCAGCGATCGAGCGATCGACGACGAAGACGAGCACGAATTTCACTGATCGGCTTTTTTTTTTGGGGGGAGTGAACCAAAAGAGAGATACTCCAACTTCATCATCATCACCTGTTGTGCTGTCCGCGCTGTACAGCTGTGCGTGTGCGAGGCTGTAGCATCCCGTACCATCCGCAGCAGCAACAGCAGCACCACCAGCGATACGCACATCGCATCTCCCCTCGCTTGGCGGCTTCTTCGGCGCCTTCAGCACCATCGACACACCAACACGACCACGCGAGAGACAAACCAACGAAGCCTCCTCACCATCATCATCCGCCTGGTGTAAGCGGGTTGCGCATGCTGGTGCTGTGCCTTCCCTTCGGTGGTCGGTGGTAGCGGTCGCCCCATCATCGCCATCATCATCTTCGCATCGCATCGCATCTCTCTCCGTCGTAGACGTCGCGGTGCGTCTTCTTCCGCCAAGTAGTAAAGCGTGTTGTGCGGTTCTCGCTCGCACAGCAAACAGAGAGAGAGAGAGAGAGCGAGCGAGAGGCTCTCCGGTCCCGGGCTTATAGTGTATCCAACAGTAACAACAGACCGTGCCAGGCCGTGTGGCGCGACTTTGGGCATCATCGCGCATCGCATCGCATCGCATCGCTCGTTAGCACAGAGAGCTCTAGGGGGAGCTAGGGAGCATCGCAGCCACCGAGCGGCGTGCCAGTATCGGATCGGGTTTTGCCCGAAACGCGTCGTGTCGCGCGGAGATCGAGCGATCGAAAAGCCAATTCCCAGCCAGACCAGCCATCGTCCAGAGCCGTCGTCGTCATCGGTGTCGTCGTCGAAACTTTTGGATTCCAATTTTCGGTTCGTCGCTTTCGCGTGACTGTGCGCGTGTGTGTGCGCGTGTTTGTGTGTCGAATCGAATCACTAAAGGTCAACACGACGACGCAGCGGTGATCGGCACGGGATGATCCGTGCCACCAGTAGTGTACACACCAGATCACCGCCGGTGAACGTTATGTAAATTGGACCATCGGTCGCGTCGTCAGCGGTTAGGCAGCGTCGGTCCGCGCCTAACTCGGTTCCCTTATCGCATCCGAACACGAGCCACAACCCTCCCCTCACGAGCAGTGGGGGAAGAAGATGAGTAGCGCGGCGGGCTAATTGAAACGATCATCAAGAGAACCAGCAGCAACAGCCGGCCGGCCGTTTCGGTGTGGCTCGTGTTTGCGAATCGAATGACGACAGAGCACTCAACGACAACGACGACAACAGGAACAGTGTCCAAGCGTGCGGTACGGTGTGTTGGTGCTGGTGCGCTCTGAAATGCTGACTCGCGCAGAAAACAATCGGCAGCAGCACGGCACTTGGCCAGTTTTGTAAACAGCGAACGTAAGCACAGCAACAACACCAAAGCAAGCAAGCAAGCGAGCGAGCCAGCCAGTCAGCGAGGCAGCACCTACAAGTGGCCTGCTTGGACGTCAGTTCGTTGGTGAAGTCGTTGGCGACAGCGCTCTCTCGTTGTCGTGGTC
Organism: Anopheles darlingi; assembly: GCF_943734745.1. NCBI lineage: Eukaryota > Metazoa > Arthropoda > Insecta > Diptera > Culicidae > Anopheles > Anopheles darlingi. Next base: position 11,024,460 of record NC_064874.1, on the reverse strand, counting down.
GCCGTCGTCATCGTCGTCGCTCGGTCGTCGCCTGCTGCGCGAAGCGTGTTCAGCGAAGGGTGCAAGGGAAGGGCAAGCGATCCGATCTGATCTGATCAGATCAGAGAACTTATCAGTCGCGGCCAATCAACCTTCCCGTTTCGATCACACTTCGATCAGTGATTTGCCCATTTGTTAGTGATTCGCTGGCCGCGATAGTGTGGAGCAGCAGTTCTGCGTTAGCACCCGTTAGCAGGACTTGTGTGTTGTGTGTTGTGCGACTGGTGAGTGGTCTAGTAACCGTGGCGAACAGTGGAGGAACCTCTTTTAGGACGTTGCGCAGTGGCCAACAAGTGGCCAACAGCAGCAGCAGCAACAGCAACATCATCATGTACTGGTTTCGATCGAAAAAGCTGAAAGAGCGGTTAGCGCTCGGTTTCGGGGCTTCGCTCGTCCTCTTCACGCTCCTGCTCGTGATCGATCTACAGATGGATCTGGGGGTATCCCGGGGCGAGTTCACACCATCGCACGCCCGGATACGGTACGCGAACCAGGAGGATAAGAGTGGCATCTACAACGAGTTCCATCGGAGGTACCTCGCGAAAAGTAATGCATCCGGTTCGAAGGAGTACCTTACGACGAACCCGCACACACACCGTGGCCACACGGATACGTCCGGGCCGGGGTATCCGGCGAAGGCGGCCACAACGGCACCACCACCGCACGATCGGTTCAAGGATCTGACGACGCTAGTGGTGGCCCCACGGAACCGGCGTCACCCGGAACCGCACGAAAAGATCATCGTAAAGGAGGATCTGCTGCAGGACGACATCGACGAATCGAATCCGACGCTGGCCGATCTGCTCGACCTAGCGCCCGGTCCGAACGCGTCCAATCTCGAGCGCTTCCAGCTACGCATCTCGAAGCGTGAGCTGTACCGGAAGGGTGACCACCTCGTCAATGCCGTCGTCGACGATATGGTACGGTTACCGATCATGCACGTGGTACAGAAGGAAGGTGGCACTCAGCTGAAGCTGATCATCGACTATCCGAACGATATCCACGCCCTGTTCAAACCGATGCGCTTCCCCCGGGAACAGCAGACACTTCCGAATCATTTCTACTTCACCGATTACGAGCGGCATACGGCCGAGATTGCGGCCTTCCATCTCGATCGGTTGCTCGATTTCCGGCGAGCGATGCCAGTGACGGGCCGCATTTTGAACATAACGACCGAAATCTATCAGATCGGTGATGAGGGTCTACTGAAGACGTTCTTCGTGTCACCGTCGAACAATCTGTGCTTCCACGGGAAGTGTTCGTACTACTGCGATACGTCGCACGCGATCTGCGGCAATCCGGACACGCTCGAGGGTTCATTCGCCGCGTTCCTGCCAACGCAACCCGACACACAACGGAAGGTGTGGCGGCATCCGTGGCGCCGTTCGTACCACAAACGCAGGAAGGCCCAATGGGAGACGGATGCGGACTACTGCACGATGGTACGGGACATTCCACCGTACGACGAGGGTCGCCGGTTGCTCGATCTGATGGATATGGCCGTGTTCGATTTCCTGACCGGCAACATGGATCGGCATCACTACGAAACGTTCAAAATCTTCGGCAACGAAACGTTCCCGATCCATCTGGATCATGGGCGAGGCTTTGGGCGACCGTTCCACGATGAACTGTCGATCCTGGCGCCGGTACTGCAGTGCTGCCTGATACGGAGCAGCACCCTCGAGACGCTACTCAAGTATCACAACGGACCGAAGCCACTGTCGGAGGCGATGAGGGAATCGATGGGCACCGATCCGATTGCACCGGTCCTGTGGGAACCACATCTGGTGGCGCTCGATCGGCGTGTCGCGATCGTCCTGCAGGCCATCCGGGATTGTGTCCGGAAGGCACGGGATGAGGAAGATGGACAGCAGCTCGTCGGTGATGATGCCGTCGTCGGTGACGGTAGCTCGAACACACTCGATCGTGACAATGGCAAACAGCAGCCACCGGGCAATGGGTTCTACCGAGGATCCTAGCGGCGACTGGTTGAGATCGAGCGTCGACGACGGGTCGGTGGGTATAGGCGGCCACCAGCACCACCACCACCACCACCGCGTAGGACGCTCTACAAGCGGCGGGCGGCGGCCTTCCGCACAAACCCGATAGGCCCGGCGCTGGGCCGGCTACGGCGTGGTAGCCACACCCTGTACATAGTCTAGAGGGGGGGACGAAGCAGTCCCAACACCCCCTCCCCCCCCCTTCCAAAGCGCGAGTAGCTGCTGGACACCACACCACATCGGTGTGCGATACGATGCGAGTGTGAGAATGTGATCTTCATCATCGAGTGGCGGCGGATCGAGTGATCATGGGGAATAATCCCCGTGGATTTAGCATTAATATTATGACGACGACGCGACGTTGTGACCGCGGCTGGCGGCGCACTAGGTTCCTAATTCTGTCTCATGGTTAGCGTATGTAAACGGAAAGCAACGAAAAGCACCAAGCCAGATTATGTTGTGAGCCACAAAGGCAGGCAGGCAGGCAGCGAGTGGACGAGAGAACAGAGACACTGTGAAAGGGTTTGGTCTGTAAGATCCCGTGGAGCATCATTCATTTCATGTAGACGCAAAAGACTTCTAATCATATCGATGACGGTGAGACGCGAGAGAAGGTTGTTGAAAAGAGGGTGGATGTAAACGTTAAACTTAAAAACAAACCCCCTAAACTGACGAGCTCATGCCAAACACGCTGTTTGTCACTCTGCCGTTATCTCTCATCTCTGCGGATAGGATAGGAAGTGTCCGCGAGTGTGTGTGTGTGTGTGTGTGCGTGTGTACAGTGACGGAGAGCGGCGCAAAGGAGCGCAAATAGGATTACGAATATGTTAATGCGAGCGCGAAAGCGATCCTCTAGTGGTAGAGGATCACCGAACACCACACACACACACACACCGCACACACACCGAACACGCTGTGTGAGGCCAAAGTTTCCCTGTTTATAGACACACGCTGTTAAGAATGAAGTCCCCCGGGACAGTGGTTGCCACACTGCTTGGCACATCCTTCACATCTGTACTGTTCCCTCTGTTTTCCTCCCGTCATTCCCCGTCCTTTTCGGTGTTGTGTATGTATGTGTGTCGTTGTCTGCGTGTGTGTGTGTGTGTGTGTGTGTATTTAGGAGATGTGTTAAGCTGGTGGACCCCGAGAGTCCCGGAAACCGAACGATCGAATTTATTGCGCAACTTTCCCGCCTCTCCCACCGAGGGAGGTGGTACTGTTCCGTTGTTTTCCCTTTACCATGAGCCCCCTCCCTGTCTCTGTTGTTAAGTTTGAGTTTGATCGCGTGATGATCCGTAAAACGTTTTAAGATTGTCGGAATGTGACGACGCTTCGAAGATATGGTGTGGTCCGTCTTGGATAAATAATTCGCCAAAAAAACCTCCCACTCCCCACTTCGAATAGGATACCCTTACCTGCGCCCTAAAATGGATGATTATTGTTGGTTTTTGCCTCTCGTAATCAATGGGATGTAACAGTTTGATCGATCATCGAACTGGTCAGCATAAATTGTAAAAGAAAAAAATCTGTGTAACGAGAGGATACGATAAACGCTTAACATTCGGTACGTAACCAGAGACTGCTGAAGAGCGAGAAAGAGAGCGAGAGATGGTCCCGTACAGGTGATAAAGGGTTGTTGAAGGTGCGTGAACATGAAGAGTAATAAATCGCTAATAGAAATCGCATTGAAAGCACACTTAGCGAGAGAGTCTCGTTTAACGCCGGCGCCAGCATCGATGGTGAGGTGCCAGTGGGGGAGAGGGCCCCACAAATTAATCGATCCGCAGCATAAACATTGGCCCCAAACCACCAAGTAAGCACTGTGCAAGTGCAAGGAATTAATTGAAATCAAAGAGCCAACCAATAAATGCTGCTAAATGCGGTGCTGTTGCTGGTGTTGCTGCTCCGGTGAAACAAGGGCATTTGCGAAGGGGAAATCGGCGGGGCGCTAGCAGTGAACGCACCACCGTCGAGGCGTCGAGGGTCGAATTGTCCCGTGGTTTCACTTTAAAAGTCGTTGTACGCTCCGTGAAACTGGCGGAATGTAGCGCGAGAAAGAGAGAAAGAGACGAGTCATCAACGAGCACATAGAATTGGGATAATCACGGTGACGGTGACGCAGCCCAAAGGGGGCGCGCAGGTGTCGCGTTTAAATGCGGTATAACGATAAGCGCGCTAATCTTATCATCACGCTCGTGCGACCGCGAGCTTCTCTCCTGTCCATTCCTACTCATGTGTTGTTGGCTACAAGCCACACGATTCCCCAACGAATGCTTGACGAAGATGGTGATGATGATGACGACGAGATGCCAAAAACGCCACGTCCCAACAATGTGCGCCGCACAGAAAAAAAAAACAACAACATAACCACCATCGGAGTGGTTCACCTGTTCTCCTGTGTTGATGTGTGAGAACTGTCGGGCCAAGCGCACATGATGGCGCACAAACAAAACAATGGGCTAGAGAGGGCGATCGATTACCCCGAAATTACGTATCCGATCCGTTTGCTCCTTGCCCCAGGGATCGGTAATCCCACGATCGGGCGTTTGTAATGTTAGTTCGCGATCGAGAAGCGCGCGCGCGCACGTCATCAGTCGGTGCCAAAAAAACAAACACGCCGTGGTTCCATCGAGCGTTTGTTGTGCGATCAAGTGATCCGTGAGAGAGAGAGCGAGAAAATTGCAGAGGTGAAAGAGGCCAATTCACACGACTCATCATCGGAACCACCCTTTATGTTGAACCTTTGAAGAAGAAAAAAAACGGCGAAGAACTGAACTGATGGACCTGTTTTTGAATGTTATCCTTTTGTTGTGCGTATTGACTTGATATTGTTGTTATATTGGGTGTGCGCTTGCCTAAGCTGTAACTCCTGTTACCCCAGACCCCTTTCCCTGTTTTGTATACACTTTCCACGCTAGACCAATACGTATGTCGCGGGGACCGTCTGTTGTGGCCAAAAAGAAGCATAAAGTTTAGGAGCAAGAAGGTAGACGAACCGAAGCATGCGCGCAACGCAATAGCTCTTCTTATCTGTAGACACCCACTGGGCATGGCGGGGTTCGTGTATCGCGCCGGTGGAGAACACTTCTGTGAAAAGTCTGTTTGTTACTGTTAGCTAAGGCGAGAAGGAGTGGCGAAGAGATCATTAACTTTGAAAAGGGGATAATGTGCAGAACTGTAGTGAAGCGGTGAAGTGTTAGATCGTCGATGGAGTGGACTTGTAGCAGCAACTACCATAGGTAATGAATACAAAGATAAGCAAACTGATCAGCTGTGGTATCGATTATGATAATATTGATATGAAAACAATGAATAAAACCATGAAATTTGAAATTTAAAAAATCGTATGACGCATGTCGCAATCGCCGAACCTAGCCACGAGATGAAGCTGAACTGAAGGTAAGATCATTGATCCCGGTGTTATGTGGGGTGCAGCACACTTAGCACCTCGGAACCAGTGCTAGCAAGCTGCTAATAGCCCAATCCAAGCTCATATCGAAACTGAAGAAGAATGAGGTCACAATTGACAAGAGCAACTCGCAGCTATCTTGTTTTTGGTGCTAATTCTGGTGGTGCTGGAATGTTGGGGGCAACGGAGTTTGTGTGTCATTGTGCCCCTATTGTTGTTGTTGCCATGTCAGCGAGTCGGGGAATGGCCCTCGGTAGCACCGGTTGCAAGAGGAAAGAAAAAGATGGCGGAATATTTTTTTTTTCCTCATCACCATCAAGGCCCCTCGCCAGCTGAACGTGCTTTACGAGAGCCATGATGGAGTGACATTCGCGCAAGGACACGCCGCCCGGTGTGAGGGGGTCCCCGGGTCCGTGAGGATGGCCGTATTGCGCTAGGTTAGGGTTTAATGCTTTGGGTTCGCGTAATAGCTGGCCGCTGGTTGGTTGGGTGGTTGGTTGGTAGTGGCCACGTTGCTTATCTTCCTCAGAGCAGCACAGAGCATCAACCGGAACGGCGGTGGGGGGGGGGGGGGGAGGGGGACTGTTCCCGTCCCTTTGTCCCGGTGGAAAAGTCTTATTAATGGAACTTCTTTATCAGGTCCCGGGTCCCGTCAGCCCCAGAGGGAATCGTCGTCGCTCCGTCGACGCAATTTCCATTTCCACTGCACTCTTGGATGGCGGAATGTTGCCCGAGCAGCCGCAGCAGCAGCAGCAACATCACTCGCGCGCGTCTTGGTTCTTGTCAGATACTCAGAGTCAACGCCAACTTGTCCAACGCTCAGACCCCGAGATACACCCTGTGCGTTGGATTGCGCTTGCCATTTGTCCGGCTTTTACGTGTTTCGTTTGGGGGAGGGGGGAGGAAGAGAAATTCTCAAATACACGTCGGGTCAAGCCGGGATCTAAAAAGGTGGCATCCAGAAAACCCGCTCCGCATTCGACTGCAAAGGTCCATTGTGGACTTCTCTCCTATTGTTTATTTATGTAAAACTGCGACAACGAGCTGGGATGGCCAGTATGGTGCAGTTTGGCGTGGGAACGAGAGGCGCAACTCGAATTATCTTCATTACAGCCGCGCAGTAGTAGTTGTTGTTGCTGTTGTCCACCGGTCGCCGCTTTTTTGGGGCCAGTTGGTTTTATTATTTGTCATTCCGTTGCGAAATCCCTGATAACAACAACTAGTAGTAGTAGTAGTTGTTGTTGTGCTACTACTTCCCACCAACTCCCTCCCACATGCTACCGCCCCCTTTCCTCGCGCGACGACCAAACTGGACCGGACGAGAGTGGTTGGACAACCACTCTTACCACGTTACAAAACTTTTACGAGGAATTGCCGCGGTGCACTGTTTGCTGTGGCTGCGGCTCGTCAGGAATTCAGGAACAACCGAAAAGCAACGTGGTCGTCAGTACTGTGCTACAGACACACACATACACACACACACACAATTTCCCAGCACCAAACTTTCTGCAATTCCTCATTCCAGAACGTGCCATCCCGAGTGTACCCTTCCGCCATGCCCTCCCGCCTCCCGGGTAGCATCAAAAGTTTGTTGTTCACTGTTCGCGGGCGCTGGAAGCCCCATCCCGTGGTGTCCCGTGGTGGACCCCCAAAAAATAGGGTGGGTTGAATGAGAACTGTGAACGAGTTGTTTTATCTGTGATTTATTTCCCATCCAACTGGCCTGGCCTGGTCTGGCCCGGTCTGGTCTCTAAACGCCACCTAGCAGCTCGCAAAACCGGAGCGAAGGAATAAATTATAATACATTCATTTCATTTTGTGATCTGAACACAGAATGAGAGGTTTGCCATCGTGCGCCAATCCGATCGATTGTGCGGCGTAATACCCGGGGTTAGAGGAGTCGTGGTACCATAGCAACCACCGCTGGTGACTGTCATTTTATGGCGTTGGGTTACCAGCTCAACGCGGCCTACTAATTACAACGGTTTGCACTGTGCACCAAGCGTTTTCGCCGGTTTGAGACCCCAAAAATTGGGGAGGGCCTCCGGTGAGGGAAATTGAGCACCAACAGCACCAACGGCAGCAGCAGGAGGAGGAACACAACAATTCGGATCCCACCTAGTGAAATACGACGACGACGAAACGCTTATCAGCCGCGCGCCAATCTTATTTACGTGCATCCATCCATGTCACGACGGTGCGCTCCGACCTGGCGTTCTCCTAGACCAGGGTGACAATGGTGTCCGCGTCCGCGCGAGCCACGTTCTTTCCCGAGTCGAGAAGCCGACCGGTGCTAAACAATGCCAGCGACAGTTTCATATTACGTTTCCAGTTCGTCGCAGCGCAGCTCCTAAATTTTGCCTTTCAGCATTGCTTCGACGCCGACCATTCCATCCCACAGAAAAACGCGCGCTGCATTTTCGTCACTAACTTGCGCGCGCGGGGTGCTGCTGAGCGTACTTTCTGGTCTTCCATCTTACTGATTTTTATTTTTTTGCTTTTTGTTTTATTCTTCCTAACAACTTCTTCACGCCCGGATCGGATGTTGCGAAACTTTTGGCCAGCAGCAGCAGCAGCAGCATCAGCTGCACCCATGGACGGGCGTGTTCGTTGGTCGTGCAATTAACCTAAAACTACTTTCCTTCGGCGGTTCCCGCCGCTCGCTATCGGCGTGCAAACAGCATAAAAGATTATTCGCGAGCTGATGGTTTGCGAGAAGCGCGCGCTAGCAGCGCTTCGTTCTTTCTTTCTGCCTCTTTTCTGTTTGATGGAAATGCAAACACCGGCAGCAGTAGCAGCAGCAGCTGCTGCTGCTGGCTTTGAGGGAAACTTTCTGGCCACCCCTTTTCGGCCATTCGGACGGAGAAATGACAAACAACATAAACCTCTCCTCGCACCGGGCGGGGCTGGTTTGATTCGTGTTTCGTCGGGCAGAAGTATGACGCTAATTACTTCCGCTTCAACTTGCAACTAATTGAAATCATTGCCGGAGTCATGACGACTTAATGGGATGCGGCGGGGAGGGGCGAAGAGGAAGATGCTGAACAAATACGATAACTACCGGTGCAGCAGAACATCTTCATCTCGCCGTGCGTTCTCTTCGGTGATATCATACCGCAGCTAGAGAGTCGATTTGTGATGGCTAATAAGGAGGATAATTGAAAATGATTGTGCAAGATGGATCAGACTGGAACTGTCCTCGCTGTTGATGTTGAGCAAACATGCTTATGTCCGTTGAAGATCGCCAAAAATTCAAAATCTTCACCGCCATACTGAGAATCGTTTCTCGCGCGAGTGTGAAGTGAGTAAAGGTATGCAAAAATTGCATAAATTCAGGAAAAATCGCGAAACAACGCGCGGATCGGTGGTCAAAATCAAAAGTAGAAATATTGGGGTAATATTCATTGTTTCATTTCATTTTCTCGAAAGTCCTTACCCTTTTAAAAGTACTCTCTACAATTTTTACATCATCCGAGGCAGAATTCATAAAGATACAGATTGTTAGAAAATCTTGTTTGATTGATTTATACAGTGCGTGCCATAATAACAGCCTGACAAAGGATTTCACGAATCTCTTGTACCCTGGTTAGCGAGTTTTGAACTGGTGTAAGTGTTGCAACATGGTTCAAAAGCAATTGACGGCCATTCACTCGTGATAACGAATCCACGAGCAAAACTAAAAACCAGACAACTGAGTCCCGGCCAGACAATTTGGCGATTGGCAAGCAAAAATTGCACAAAGCAACAGAAAATCGATTTATGCAGCACCGAACATGCTGGCTCTCAGACCGGGTATGTAGAAAGATTGTCGGAACCTTGGGGTCATTCTTCTTCGGCAAACGATCGCCGGTGCTACTACTCGCTATGGGAACGGTAGTCGCTCGCACGTCGCTCGGAGGCCCATCGCGGTGCGGCCAACTAAATCTTTTAAATCACCCTTCCTGTCGGCCATAATCGTTCAAAGTCCGACGTCCGACCGCGCGAATAATCCTCGCCACCTTTCGCTTTCCCTTGCCTCAGATACACCTTGCACACCCCTTTTGGTCCTTCCTTCCTCACGAAGGCTCCCCTGGTAATCGGTTAGCATTGCGCGTTGAGAAAATTATGAAAATTTATTGCTCTGGCCCTCTCTCTCTCACTCGCTCTCTCTCTCGCTTTTTCTCTCGCCATTTTCTACGCCTGGTGCGCACCACCATGTACCTCCGGGGGAGCCTTGGGCACCGCGAAGATATAGCGACCGCACCGAGATCACATCCCGACCGTAATTTATTTATTCCCCACTCATCGACAACGAGGTCCGGGCAATGGATGGCCACGAACTTCAACTCGAACTCGAAGATTCCTTCGCAGGGCCAAAGAGAAGGGGGCCCCCCTTTCTCGGTTCCCACTCTATGCAAACTCTGGGTCTCAGACTACCTCAGACGGACACAGACACTGCCTCGATGGCTAAACTTTAGCCGCATACTAACGGTCACTAACCGAAACGGAAGTAGGCACGCCACCGCGAGCAAATTACCCAACCTCTCGGTATCTTGGCCACTTGAGCCCTTGCGTCGTCGTCGTCGCACGTAGATGGCATCTCTCTGTCTCTGTCTACCGCGGACGCACCGGACGCAATGGTTTATGGACTTTCGAATAAAAATAGCATAAATCTTGGGCGAGCTGCTGATAAAATTACTAAACTTCGTACCTAATCAATTTGCGGTCCGCCCAGCCAGCCACGCAGCCAGCCACCCAACCGCTAGTTGCGTTGGAACATTTAGCACCGAAGCACGGCCTGGTCATGACCACTCACAGGGACGGAGGCCTGTGCCTTCACCACGCAGCCGTTCCACTGGTTGTTGTCGTTGTCGTGGCCACAGGACGGGGCAGGCAGGATTAATAAAATGTGGCTCCACTTGATACGATCTCGTCGGTTCGTCGAGAGACTTGAAAGAAGAGAAAGAGAGAGACGATTCCAGGCGCACGTCTAATACGTCTTCGTATAGTTGGCCGGCACCGGCAAGTGGAAGACGGTTCCAACAAACATTCACCCAGGGAACCATTAAAAGAGAAGGCCAACTCACAAATGGTAGGACCGTGCCGTGGAGCGAAGAACCACTAAAGAACTTTCGGGCCGAAGTAGGCCGAAGTCCGGGCGAGGACATAAGTTATGAGTGCACGTTTGGACCAAGTCACTGGAACGTGTCCTGCCCGGGCCTATGGTTTACCGTATAATTATTGAACTACTCCATCTTCTGGCCCCAAAAACCACGATCGATGGTTGATGTTCCAAGTGACTGACGATTTATGATGGCATCGTTCTACATCGTTCTGGCTCCACCCCAAAAAAAAAAATAGTTCGTTCTGGATCCCTGGTAATCGCTTATTAAAACGTCACTTCCGTGTTCCGTGTTCACCCGTGCAATCAACAGCTACGGTTCGGATGCGCCATCGATTTCCGCCTATCAACGCTCTCAGTGAGCCGCGTAATTTACATAATTGACTTATCATTTGTGGTATTTAGTGGCACGACACGCCAGACACCCCCCCCCCTCCCCCCACCCTGGGAGTCCAACACTAGGCCTAGCCCAATCGCGCACAATCGGAATTGGAGCCATTTGAATAATTTGTTTCACTCCCGGACCAAGCAGGTTGTTGGTCACCGACGGGCCAGCTCCTTCTGTGCCCTCGAGCGAGCACACTGAGCTCAGTGTCAAGCGCTATTTAGAGGAAAGGGGCCATTTTGGATGCCTTGGATTGTCATAATGACCAAAATGGGGTCACGCATTCCATTCCCATTCCCTGGGCCCCTAAAGTGGTTCGGTGCTTTCGGCGTGCTGTGGACGAGGATTGAGGCACGCGGTTTGCCATTAATAAATGATGTGTCACATACCATTTGCCAAACGTTTTGGGTTCGCTTCGGATCGCTCGGTGATGCATGATTTATTAGCCACGTACACAGCCAGCTAGGAATGTGGAAACTGTGCTTGTGGGGAGTGGGTGAATTAAAAGAAGCGAGCCAGAAGCGCGATAGAATTGCAACACTTCTACCCGTGCATCGTGGCAGAGGCAAGGACGATTGCTCATTTGCACTGGCGGGGTGGAAGGGAGCCGGCGGGAGCGCTTGTTAAGATGCGGTTATGACACGCAAACAGCAAAGATAAATTACCATCCAGGAGCCCATTGTTTGCCAACCTGTCACGTATACCGCTGCATTCCTTAATCCAAGGAGGCAGCATGCAGCTGCCCTTTGACAGTTCAGCTTAGCTCGCCACTCACACCAACCACCGACAGCACAACAACAGCAACTGTGGCGTTGAAGGATTCGGTTCGGGGATTGAAATCCATCACGTGTTACTGTGTGCTGTTGGAGTGTCGCTTGTGGATCTCAAAACCGCATCGAAATGATTGGTGCCAGAGCTTCTTCAACCGTTCAGTACACTCGTTAGTAGCACTGCAAGCATCGATCGTTCGTGCCACCGCTGACGCTACCTTAATTGAATGCAATTTCGCTTCCAGCGGAAGAAGTGAAGCACTGCTAATTGATTCGCTCGATCGCCTGTTTCGTCTACTCGACCCCCACGACGACCGCCATTACTGTCTCCGGTAGAATGCGACAAGACAACAAGCGGCGGGTCGTGGTCGTTGCATGCCTGTTAACCGACGCCAATACATCATGGTTCCTTTGCTCTGCAGTCTTAGACCACCGATCCGATGCTACTCACGTGGCCACGGGTGCGAGAAATTGAATTCATCTCAATTAGCGTTAATTACGACCGTTCCACCGAGTGAGGCTAGGGGGCTGCGGGGTTTTACTAAATTTAATTCATTTTCCCTGTAACGCCCTTGTTGTGCTGTTGGTGCTACGGTTGTTCAATCGGTTCGCCCAAATGGCCACTGGCTGTTGTGTAGCCCGTTGCCCGGACAATAAAAACGCATTACGAGAAAGGGACCGACCGACAGTTCCGAGTGTGGTTCTCTCTCTGTGTGTTTTGCGTTGTTCTTCGTCCTGAAAGTTGCTGAATGCTGGGTTTTCTCTCTATTCAGAATCACTTGAACTGTCTGTACGTCTATTCCAAAGTAGTACCAATTACCGCATACAGAAACAGGTAGAGGGTGTAGGAAAAGCTTTGAAATGATTATGGAGGATTACTGTAGTTTCGATGTGTTTGCTGTTTATAGGAATTAAAGAAAGCGAGATTCCAGTGGATGGATTGTCAATCAATTGAATACAGTATATACTTCAAGTAATCGCGAACGCAAAAAGTTTTATTTTCCCCTTAGCAGCGGCTTAAAACCGACAGTAACACGAAGAGCATGAATAATGAAAAGGTATCGAAGAGAATAAATAATGAAAAGTAAGCATCTATATTAAATACGGACCAAACATTCTCATGTCCATTCATCAGATAGTTTTATGGTTTTTTAAAGCACACTTTGCATGCGGTTATAATTTCAAAAACTGAAATTCTTCTAAATATGCCGTTGAATTCCGAGCACAGCATTCCCACAACCCGATCCACTATCGATGAATACACCGTTCCAAAACCCTCCTGGCCCGGAGCCCATTCTATCGAGTTCGTTTATTTTATTGCGGCCTCATAAAATACTCATCCACCATCATCAACACCGAACACCAAGGGCACCATTTCGCGGATCATTTCACCAGCGTATAAAGAGAGAACCATTAGGAAAGCGAACGCTCCACTGAACGCAGTGCAGACCAATGTAACAGATCCGCGATCCGCGTTTTATGGATACCGATGCACCGCGATATCCATCCTTGTGGCGCGGGATGCATGATGATGGTCCTTCAAAAAGCTTTGCTTTTTTTTTGTTTCCGCGTAACGAGCACCCAGCTGCAATGGTTGCCAGTTTATTTAAATACTCCTCTAGAGACTCAGGTTGAGTGAGTTCGTCTCTCTCTAGCTTTCCCGCTCGATGGGCTCTCGATATGTTTGTAGCAAATCTGACTCTGAAGCACGCAGTTGGCAGTGGCCCATTCAATGGTCAATGCAAATCGTTCGTTTTCAACAAACGCGGTTCGAGTGGAACTCGCACAAAAACCACTTCACCTTTCAAAGCACTAACCACAAAGCGATCAAATCACTGACGGGCATGTAAATGAGAGGTAACGATCCGACATCGCATAAAAAATCGTATTGATCGTCACCTCTTCACCAATCTTTGCTTCCATTTTTGCCATTCGATGGACTCGTTGATGAAGCTCGAGAGAAAAGCAAGCAAAATACCCGGGATAATCTTCATAACTACGCTTCGGCAGGTTATACTACCCCTGCCAGAAACTAGCGCATCGCTGACCAACACAAACACATACACATATTCACCCCGTATGTTGCAGCAGAAATAATTAACGCTGTAGTTTCCCTTCTTTGCTGGCCAACCTGATACCTGATACCGAATCCGCTAGACGCTGCTCGCACTCTCGTCCTTCTTCGGTGTGAGCCAGTACGCGTACCAGACGCTGGCCGGTCGGTCAGAAGCCCGTCTAATGAGCTACGAGACGAAACGACTGTATCGGGAGTAATTTATTTTGCTCGAGGAAAATTCCAGGTGACCATTAAACTAATTAAACGGACCAACTCCGCTACACACGATGCTGCACCGCCACCATCACAACCGTGGCCACTACTGCATCGTGGCTGCTCCGCAGGGCATACCATACTCAGTAACACCGTCTGCATTTCAAGAAGAAGCGGGGCTTCTGCTCCTATGGGCGGTCCCGGGGATAAGCTGCAGCAGTAGCCATCGCGCAACAGCACAGCACATCCAATGCACATCCTGTTGATGACCACCGTTGCACCGTTCCTTCCCCGGGCCGGGCCGGACAGGATCGTGCAACGGTTGCTCTGGACTTTTTGATAAAAAATATTGCTCCGCATGAAACCATTAAGGATGCTGCTGCTGCTGCTGCTGCTGCTGCTACACGGTGCACTGGTGTAGGAGATGCAGCCGGGCATGAAGCGAAGAACGATGGCAATCTTCACTAACGGGAGCACAAGAAAAAGCTCACTCGCTCGCTCGCCCCCAAAGGAAGATCCTTCGTCTCTGCCTTTCAGAAACGTCAGGATTGTTGCTACCTTGGTTCTGGTATGTCCCGTATCTTCTTATGATATTTCTATGAACCACCCAACAGCAGACACGCAACAAAGTCGCCAACCGCCGCACAGGTTTTCCTGTGTCGTGTTTTCTTCTTCGGTAATCTTTTCCATTTCCTTTTTAACTCCTGGTGCGTCCTGACGCTGGCAAACACTTGCACACAGATGCACACAAGTACGCTTATCCAGGCGCCACTTCAACACACACATACAGCGGCACAAAACAAACCACTTCCCAACTTCGGTTCCCAGTGGCCACTTCACATGGCGTCACAGCCCAGGGCCGCCATCGGTCCTTGCGCCTGGACTTCCCCGTAAACGAAGTGGACGGACTCGAGAGCGCCAACCGAACTTGACGGAAGAATTATGACCGCGTCTGCCAAGGTGGGAACGTAAAGCGAGAGAGAAAGGGGCACACAAACCGTAAACACACGGAATTGGCCAAAAGCAACAGCAGCAGCAGGAACGGCAACAAAAAATCTGAAATAAATAAAGAAAGCCAGTACGCGCCAGTTACTTGATTTACTGCAACCACCGACCACCGCAGTCGCGGCCAATCCGGGCGCAAGGTACACAGCAGCCACAGGCCAGCAACAGCAGCAGCAGCAACGTTGCAGCGCAGTAGGCCCTTGGCCCTCGCCGGCGACGGCGAGTATCATTCGCTGTATTAATAATTTGCTATCGCGCTCCCTGGCACAGACACATAAATTATGGTGCAGCTTTACAATTTTTGCAGCCACAACACATACACCACCTTGTACCAAAGGCGGGGGGATCGAGGTCCGTGGAATTAATCAAAGGACGTCCGCTATCAATTAACACCCAACAGCGCCAGCACAGGTGATGGTGAGTACGGGTATAAGTGGGCGATAAAACGTACTTTATCAAGTGTAACTCTTTCTCTCTCTCTCTATCTCTCTCGGTGACCTGCGCACGTATTTGAATGTTTCCGGTAGCGGGAATAATTGTTGGCTTTTGGAGATGATTTCATTCCGAATGAGCAGATCAATTTATGGGGTTTTATTCGGAAATTCGTGTGAAATTTTCATCCGACAAATTTCAGGTGAAACGCTGGAATGTATCAAAAAAACAGCACCTAGCGCTTAATTTACCCTTTTCGAAACAAGTGAATTCGTAGTAGGCTATCGCACGCAGAAATGAAAGCAGCAACAGCTTGTATTTTTTCACAATTTCTACGATTAATCGTGAACCATCAGCTGGAAACATGTTTCCAATATGTTCTTTTCACAAATATGTTCTTTTCGGTTTACTTTTTTCGAATAAACCTTTTGAAATGAACACAATCGGGCTTGTACAACCCGTTGCTTCGTTTTTTTAATCGTGTATACTGTTTCGATGTAATAAAACATATCCACTGTAGAGCGATCTACTGCCAATTCATTATAATGGTTTACTATGAAACGCCAAATCAAATATCAAATTGAATGCAAGCCTTACATATGCTGCCACATATTGACCCCTCTATGCTACGTGTTACATTTTTTATTTAACATTGGTTGTCATAACAGCCATAGAAATCAAAAACATCATCTCCATAGTTTCAATAGACTTGAAATGGAGACGCATGGTACCTCGTACTTTTTTCTCATTTTCTCGCGTAACAAACGGTCTACGGCCTAGTCATTAGCCGTGGCCACACGGGGCGAAAATTTGCGCGCAAATTTGCACATTAATGCCAAAATGTTTTCGCTTCGTGTGGCAGGGGTAAAAACCCGAAAATTTATGCCGAAATGTCAAACGTATTGTTTTCATCTGTGTTTTGGCCGCTGAAGTTGATTTCCGAATAAATTTTGCAGTTTTTAACGATTTTGTTGCTGTTGCTGTTATATTTATATTAAAAATGCAAAAACAATACGAAAACAACCTACATTTTCGTAAATAAAGCGTTCGATAGCGTCAAGGGTTCAGCGAAAAAGTCCGCGGACGTATAAAAGTTTGACAGCGTGTAAGGGTTAAGCGAAACCGTTTTGGCATTAATTTTTTCGTTTGCGCTAGGGTTTTCGCCCCGTGTGGCCACGGCTATTCGGTAAGTTATGCCAGTGGCAGAAAAGGGCACAGACCTTTCCCTGCATACGAACAACATAAATGAAATGTTTGCTCAAACAATTGCAATAACAAAACAACAATTAGGCGAGCAATAATCAAACATTAAGCCGTGGCCACACGGGGCGAAAACCCTAGCGCAAACGAAAAAATTAATGCCAAAACGGTTTCGCTTAACCCTTACACGCTGTCAAACTTTTATACGTCCGCGGACTTTTTCGCTGAACCCTTGACGCTATCGAACGCTTTATTTACGAAAATGTAGGTTCTTTTCGTATTGTTTTTGCATTTTTAATATAAATATAACAGCAACAGCAACAAAATCGTTAAAAACTGCAAAATTTATTCGGAAATCAACTTCAGCGGCCAAAACACAGATGAAAACAATACGTTTGACATTTCGGCATA
The DNA here is from genome assembly GCF_943734745.1 of Anopheles darlingi. Taxonomy (NCBI): domain Eukaryota; kingdom Metazoa; phylum Arthropoda; class Insecta; order Diptera; family Culicidae; genus Anopheles; species Anopheles darlingi. The sequence goes on along the minus strand of NC_064874.1, from coordinate 11,007,439 downwards.
AATTTTCGGGGTTTTACGCCTGCCACACGAAGCGAAAACATTTTGGCATTAATGTGCAAATTTGCGCGCAAATTTTCGCCCCGTGTGGCCACGGCTTTACACATTCGTGGCCCGTCATCGCCCGAGGTGCACGGGACGGAAACACAAATTTATCGTTCTCGTAACCTACATCTCAGCCTGTGCGAGCGTGTACCATCGTGCCATTTTGATATGAATTTATGTTTTCGTTCCACAATCGGGCCTTGTTACAGTTGCCGTGCTTATGCTCTCCGTGCACGACAAAGCATGAAAGCAGAGGAAAGAATTTCACGATCTTAACCGGCACCAACACCACGAGACCGCATTTCATTCCTAGCTGATTACACGACCCTACAACACACCTAGCTTTGGGAGGAAATTAAAACATTGAAACATAACAGCCCGCCTGCCAGTCCGAGTGTGTGTGTGTTCGTTGGTGTTTGGCGCATTCAAACTATTCCGCACAAGCTGGCCATGCTGGTGGTAGACCTAATGCGCAAAAAATGAACGCGATCCTGGCTCCGATCCTTCCTCCTTCGCCAGCTGAACGTAAAGAACGGATGAAATCGCCTTCCAGGGTTAACACCAACCTACGCGGGTGTTTCGGAACGGAAGCAATTTCGTTCCTGTTCGGGCTAGCTCTAGCCCGCCTTCTGCATCACAAGCAAAGGCAAACGAAGCGAGCGACAGTTTTCAATTTCATACCAAACCAGCCTACCAGGCCTACTACGCCTTCCCCTAGAACGGTTGCCTCGAATTGGCGCCTTCGTGTGCAAGCATTATTAAAGGATGTCAGGAAAAACGGAAGGGTGGGGAGCAACTGCGGGTGCAACAGCAGCAGTAATAACGAGGAAACAAAGAATCAGCGTCTGGAACGTGCGATGGCCAAATATTGGTACTAAAATGCACGCTGTGCCTGCCCTCGGTGCTCGGCGATGGAGGATGCGCCCGGAACCGTCGTCGACTGTCTACACTGGTTGCACAACCACCACACCATCATGCAGCTGTAGCGGGCTTAGGCGCACCGAGGCGATTAGGTGGAAGCGCAGGTGAAGACACCCAAGGAAGAAGAGAAAAGCTCTGGAAAGGGTGTTTGAGGAAGCGAAGAAACTGTAGAACCCATTCCGCAGCTCCATTGTAATGATAATAAAATTACAGTAAATATTTCAATTTCCGCATCACGAGTCCCTCTCTCCCGGACCCGGGTCAGCGGTCCCGGCAACCCAGCCCGCCGGGGTGGGAAGGGGCTTTATTGTCGCCTTTTGGTGTGCACCAGATGTTGGCATGGCGTTTGCAGGCATCTGTATCGCCTGTCGTAGCGTACCTCGCCGAAGGTGGTGCTGGTCGATGCAGAAGGTCCGCTCCTGAGGTTATGCTGCGAGTGGTCAGTTATGACGTTCAGTGCTTTTGTATGCCATCGTGTTTTTGGGGTGTGTTGGCATGGATTTATGGTGCCAAATTGAGGCCACTGCTGCCCCTGGTGCTGCGCGCGTTAGCTTGAACATGACATCGGGAATGGCGATTGTTTTTTTTTTTTGAGAATTCGCTTTGTTTTAATTACTTCTATGTTATGATATGAGAATTACGGCAACATGAATAATGCTATGGACAGACAGAATCCGTAATACCGAGGTGCTTAAACAACTTTTTTGATGGAAACTTCTTTCGATATGGAAACGTCAGTAGAGCAACTGTCAGAGAAGAAGCGTGGAACTGTTAAAGAATCAATTCGAGGGTCCTCAAATCTCCTTAAACACTTTTCTTCCTAAGGATCTTCATTCAAAATTGAACAGCAAACAATATTCTTCGTTTTAAAAACCGTTTGAAAGAAAAATGAATGTGAAAAATTGAAACTGAGACGCTCGTTTTAGCATTTCAGAGTCAGTCCAACTGAGCCGTTACTACATTCAATTTCCTTCCTTCTCAACACTCCTAACAGTGCAGATGCAAACGATCCGGAATGAATTCATAATTCATCGTCCAACTTTTGCTCTCGAGCTCAGCATCAACAGATAGTAATTGCAAGACAAATTCCTTCCATTTAACAGCCACCCTCATGCAGCTGTTCAAGATACTCTCCGATAGTCCTGCCATCATCATTTCAACATGTCGCGCCACGGGATGAACAAAAAACTATAACACACACCTGTCCCATTTCTCAGCGACGCAATTAGTCATTCCAATCTTTAGTTTGAAGAGAATTGCCCGAGCTTCCCAACTTCGCTTGTCCGCAAGTTCCCTAGAACACGGTCCAGTTTGTCCCGGGCGAACAACTTCCGTTGGATAATGTGCCCAAAAGCTCCGGCCAGCGGAAGTTCCGAACTGCCGTAGGACACAGAAAAAAAAAGAAGTCTCCCGATATGCTGATGCCGTGGCCATGCTGTGTGCACGAAAAGTTTTACTCCAATTTCCCAAGAACCGAAGTCCGGGTGCCCGATGTCGAAAGAAATGAAAAGAAGCGAATGCAGCCGCTCCCAAGCTGGTCCAAACGTAAATGAAATGCGACGTAATAAGATACAAACAAGGCAAGCCATGAACACGAACATTTGACTACCGTGGTGGAGAGTAGCGGGTCCACCATTCCGGGCTACTGCGATTCTCCGTCAGAAGCGCTTCTCACCAGTGGGAACAGCTTTGGCCAACGACGACACTTCCGAACGACGAAAATAGTTTTATTTACATTCCAAACTTTTCCATTTCCATTCTCACGAACTGTCCACCATTTTCCACCGTGGTTTCGTCGTCCCGTTTTGGAGTGGAAAATCCCAGGCTCAGCCGCCACCACTAGAGCGCCCATAAGTCGCAGCGAAAAGCGGAAGCGAGAAGAAGCTCCTCGCGAACCTCAACCATTCGCTAAACGTTATGTCCCCCACCGTAAACGGAAAATGTCCGTTCCATTCGCTGTTTTCCTTCCTTATTCCTCAGTTCTATACCTACCGACCGTGGTGACCACAACCGGCATCCCGCAGAATACATTCTCGGTGCTTAATGATACTTGTGTCTCGATCGGCCCCAAGGACTACAAGGCCAAAAGTATCAAAATACAATTTTCCACCTTCCATACACACACACACACACTCTCACACAAACCAGGGAGTATTATTCCTTTTCGCCGTGGCCATTGCAATGAAACAAATAAGCGGCTTTTTACACCGCCACCGGTAACGATACAAGGCGCAAAGAAAGAAGGACAACTTCGAACGCGAGTGGCGCAAAGGAAGCAAATCAAACTTACCACCACTACCACCCCGATGACGCATCAGGTGTAGGGGGGAGGGGGTAGGTAGTGGTGTCTTGTCGCTTCGCCTCGCCGTCGGGCTCGTTACGCGCACGGGGGAGAATGAAAATGCTTCGCCAGCGCCGGCGTGCCAAAGTTTTCCAATAAATTTTCCTTTTTAATTAATTTTAAATTCAGTGGTAATTTTTGTGGCATTAATTTTACTGATTTTCACAGATGTTCGCGCGCGCGCTCCGCGGTCGGCGGCCATGGCGGCATGGGGGCGACACCGGCCCCGGCAGCTCTGCGCTTCGGAGCAGAAAAGTCGGTCCAGCGCCATCGCGGAAGCCATCATCTTGCCATCGCTTTGCACCGCGGGGAGAGAGAGAGGGTTCTAGAGAAAAGATAGGAAATGGTTTTGGAGGGGAAGAAGGAGAGAATGGTTCGTCTTGAGCACTGGCCACTAATTGCGGGGAAAGCACCCCAACCGAAGGATGCGAGGTAGGACGATGAGAGGAGACACTCGGCGTCTTAGCCACAAGGAATCGATTTTCTCGTTCGAAGGCTGTGCAGGTGATGGTGGTGGTGGAGGAGGAGTCATCTCCCTTTTTGATAAAAATCCATCCAAACATCCTTGAGAGGCATGAAGAAGGCATGCAGACGGTTCAGGATAAGGAGGGGGAGGAGTAGGAGGAAGCATAATGGGTGTCAAAATGGTTCGCGGAATAGGGCACGCGGGGAACCGAAGCCCCCGCCCTGATGCCGCGAAATGACGTATCTTTACTTTTGTTTCTTTTACGCGGGAAGTGAAAGTAAAACCACCAACGGAGGAGGGAGGATGAAAAACAGGAAGACTTGAAGGTGGGGGAGTAAAATGATGTTATGACCTCCTGAAGCAAGCAAGACACCGGCACCAACAGGGAACGAAGGCTCGAAACAATGCTCGCCGTGGCAGCGGGAAACAGCATGTAATAACATCGGACCGATCGCGTTGCTTCTACTGTAAATGACGGAACGGGGACGGGGACGGGGATAAATGAAAACAAAACGAAAACGAGCCGGGGGAGGACGCGCGTTGTGGTGGACTGTTACCACCCGCGACGCGTTAACTTCAATTTCATGATATCATTAAACTCGTGTTTTTCCTCGTCCGCCACCAACCGGTGCACCGGTGAGCTTGACATTAACGCCGAGCAACGACGCCAGCAACGACTGCTCGAACGAACCAGCAGGAGCTCTGGGCAAGTACAAATAAGGGCGTAAAGTTGTGCGCGTGAATTGCCGGTGATGTGGCCATAATTTTACGATTCGTTACTACAGGCTACACCGGGGGTATCGCTCGGTGGATGATGGATTGGCTTGAGCGCTTTGGATTTTCACCATTTGTCACCATTTTTTTTTTGGATTGGTGTCCTTTTGCTGCGATTTATGTACCGCTGCTCCTTGTGGTAGCATTTTTGTCGCTTAAGAATATTGTAGTACATTGTAGAATTTCGGATAAACGAGCTTACAGTGGAACCTCCCTCGGGAGAGCGGATGAATTATTTGAGGTTAAGTGTGCCAGTGCATCCGCTCCACAGACTTTAATTACGCTTTTTTCGCGATTGTTTCTATCTACGTTATTGCCTTCGCTTTTAATTATTATCGTCACAATTCGTTTTGCCATTCCATTCCCGGTTCTAGTTGGCTGCCAAAACGACATGCTCCGACATCGAGTTTCTGTTTTCATCGCCTACTTTTCGGACACGCTATCCATCATAGGTGGAACGATACGGGACCACCGCAGCCTACTGCAGCAAAACACTGCAACCAGGGTGGCCAAGAAATGCAAGCGAGCGCCGCTCGAAGACACCGCTTGTTTGTTGAGACGCCATAAAACTGTCATATTAGAGAGGATATTAAATCGCTCATGGAGCGGTCTGGTGGCATCAGTTGCAGCAGTAGCAACAACAGAATCCTTCCTTCGCAATTAGATAAGTGGTACGAAACGTGCAGCTGGCATTGCAACAATGCATGATGCAAGGTGATCTAAAGGAAAGGAGAGAAAAAACAAACCTTCTCGCTACTGGTAATGCTATAAAAGATGCTTAAGATGGGGGACATTTTGTTGTTGTCTTTATAAAGCAAAAGAGAGAAACATCGAGACCCACACCATGTATATCGTTTTGTGTACATTTTCGCTTTTATTTATCTTATCGTTCGCCACTGCTGCTGCTGCTGCTGCTGATGCTCCTCTATCCTACGCATTATGTACGCCATCTTAAATTATTACAATACAATAAAAGTATACGATTTTACGGACACGAAGGAAAAAAAAACCAAAATGAAAAAGGATGCGGGAGGTTTGGGGGATTATTAATTTCAAACAAAAGCTACGCGGGTAATGGAATGCGTTAATGAGTTTTGCTGGTTTCACCACCCCCCCGAGGGGGGGAGGGGGAGAGGGCCAAGGGAAATGGGTTTTCCGCGCGAAACAATAAATGCACGACCAGCACCAAAGCAACCGATGGCGCCAGCGGGCCAGCGGTTGGCAAGGTTTGCGTTCGCTTCATTCAATTCAACTCTCGGACAATGTGTAGGATAAATTAAAATCGAACATTTCTTAGAACGCCTCTGCCTCTGCCTCTGCCTTTGCTTGCCGATCCGGTCCGGTCTGTCTATCACACGTCGGTAAGAGTGCCATTCCATCGAACCCGAGATTGTCCTGTCAACCGCAATCGGCTTCGGAAGTGTTTACAAGAGATGTCGAGTTTACTGTACGTAGCTGCGCGCGTGTGTGTGTGTGTGTGTGTGTGTGTGTGTGTGGTCCGTTCCGTTTAACACTGTGCTGGACAGGTGTGCTGTGGTGCGGTGGAAAACCACAGCACACACGCACACACACTTCGCAGCTCATGCACAAAGTCAAAGCAACCATTTACTTTACAAATCCCAGTGTTCGTTTTTTTATCCTCTCTATATCTAACTCTCTGTCTCAGTTGGCGTTGGTGTAAAGTTGTCGGAAAAATGGGGTCCCGCTGTGCTGGCGGTGTTCTATCGGGCCGGCATCTGTGGAAACTCTTGTCCGCTCTTCTTCGAAGTCCTTCGTGTCCTCCGGATGATACTGATGGCGAGAGTTAGATCGGGTTGAAAAAGGCACCAACAAATCAGAGCAGAGTGATGCTGGATCCATCCCCAAAGTGGGAGGGAAGGCTACGGTCGCTTCTCGGAGTTGAATGTTCTGGATGGGTTGGGTGGTGGTCAGTTCGTTACCGGAGATGGACAGATCCCTTGCTGCGCGATTGTTCTGCTACTGCTGCTGCTGGTGCTGCTGCTGACAATTGTGTATTTTGTGTGGTGTCTCTGTTAATGTGTTTGTGTACTTGTGATTGTGTCGAATGTGCGATTGTAGAGGTTGCGCTTAGTTTTTGTTTCGACCGCCAGATTGAAGCTTCCCGCCCTGCTGACCACCGCCGATGCCGTTGGATTGGTAAATTGCATTAGGATTTCCCTAGAATAAATAGAGCGAGCAATGAGATAGAGAAAAAGAAAGAAAAAACGAAAGAGAAAGAAGCAGAGAACGGGACATAAAGTGAGAAACAAGTTTAAACGATCTCGCTATTGACGTCACACCGTTCGTGCGGAGCATTTATGATATCGCCTCCTCGATAGCACAGAACAACCAAAAGCACTCAAAAGGAAGGATTTTTATCTAATGCTCCAACGTCTCTGCACTTCGGGAAGCGAAGCATTAATTGAGAACTAACTCCTAACGCAGTTGCAGTGGCGGAGTGTGCTAGCTGTGTCCATAACCTCAACTACGGCTACGGCTACGTACCTTGCCCGATTGCTGTTGCTGCTGCTGCTGCTGTTGCTGTTCCGGTTCGTACTCGAGCGGCTGGGGCGTGGTGGGAATATCGCAGTCCTCGGTCGGTGGCACAACGCAACGGAGGCTACGCCGATCAAACACGAGCATGGCGGGGCAACGTTGCAGCCGCGGATAGCCACCTTGGCACTGCCAGTAGCGATTGCACGATTTGCCCAGCGGCACGTTACCATTCGCATCCTCATTGCAGAGCGCTATCCGATGCGGATCCGGAACCGAAAACAATAGAAAATAGAAGGAAACGACGAGTGAATGAGCAGAAACTGGAGGATGTCGATGTTGTAGTAGTCTGCTGCAGCCTCCTCAACAATGAAGCACAATGCGCTCCGCTCCGGTTAGCTCGTAGCAGGCCGAGGAAAATGCAAACAAATTAATGAGAAACGATTTGCTGGAACGCCAACCCCTCGTGGCAGCCATCGTGGTTGCTACGATGGAATGTGTGCTTGAAGGTTGAAGGCAAACCTAACCTCACATCGAGGGAACGCACGAGCAGCACGCTACGATCAACTGACCACAACGCCAATCGCTGGCGATCGTTTTCCGGACCTTCCGGAGGACCGGACGACAGGTTGAAGTTGATCTACTTACGGTGCTTCTGACATCCGTCAACGTTCTCCGGCCAGTCGCAGCTGTGCGCGTTCTCGTTGTACAGCAGTCCGCCGATGCAGAGCTGCTCGGTGGCGGTACCATTCCAGCAGGTCCAGTAGCGCGTACAGGACGTCTCGTGCCCGAAGATACCGTACAGCCAGTCACAGTGCTCCGTCGAAATCGGTCCGTCTGATGATCGCCATCGCCAGAACGAGAAGCATGACACGACAGAGAGAGAGAGAGAAAAAGGAGAGTAAGGGAAAATGGAGGGAAATTAGAATTAAACAAATGTTTGGCGCTCACGAGAGCAGGGTAGAAGAGGTGAGGAAAGGGGAGGGGGGGGGGAACGCTCCTCTCCGCACTTGACACAACTCCCGGACTCACACAGTACACTCGACTCGATTCGGTTCGTAGGAGGAGGGGCAAAACTTTTTACCGGTCATTACCGTCCAGCAAAACGACGAAACAAAGCGAAACAACCAC
>NC_064874.1:10956771-10994271 GCF_943734745.1 Anopheles darlingi | reverse complement strand
GGGTGAGGTACCAAAGCGGTGTTAGTGGTGAGCGGTCCGGGTTCAGAATTGCTCTCATTATCCACAAGTCCCTCCGCCGATAAAGTGCTGAATGAGCACCGGCGACAAGCCGCACTCAAGACAAATCCATTTTCGTCTACCATCGTCACCATCGCCATCGGTGTAATCCGGTTTTCCATCTTCCAAGGCCTGCTGTTCGGATTCGGACGACGTAAAAGACGCCGTCAGCCAGCAGTAGGCCGTTCCGTTCAACCATTTACGGGTGGATAATTAAATTCAATCAAACCATTTAGATGTCGTACTGCATGCGACGACTAAGACGACGACGACGACGACGACGACCAGCCTACTGCCAGCCGTCAGTCCTTACAACTACACACGTACCTAGGAGCCAGGAGCGATGCGACTCACAAAAAGATGGTAAATAAATGCAAAAAGACACAAATTAAATCTGATCTACGGCTGTCAGGATAAAAGTGGACTGTAAATTTCATCCCCATTCCTTTGGGGGATTCGAAGCGGAGTGGATTCGAAGGAAATTTAATGGAATCCCAGCAGCCAGACCGACCAAATAATGCCCAGGAGAGAGAGAGAAAGAATGTGTCTCGTGCGATTTCTATTGTCGAATGAAATTTTAAGGCCTTTATCGAGGGTTGCCCCCTCGGGGCAGGGATAAGGCTGCCCATCGAGCCCATCGTGACTGATAATTAAATTCATAAATACCACTCCACTCGCTGCCACCGTTGCGAGTTTCCTGTTCGTTTCTGGAGAAAAATGTACGCGTACCTCCTCCCAAAACCACTCCCTTTTAATACGCACAAAGTGAAGCAATTCGAATGATGGTAGCACCTTCATTTCGTTTCCAGTTTTTTTTTCTTTCTCTATCTCTCTGTTCTTGGCTTTCTAGCTTAAGTGCCAGCTATTGCTGTCCGTTCTTATCTTAAAGTTGTCATACCATGTAAACCGCTATCTCGGAATTGTCCTTTCCCCGAGGCGTCCTTCCTAACGATGGAGACGCCCGGTTGCGAAGGCATCGAAATGGAGGCGCCTGGTAGCTCATCGAATCGAACAACCAAAAAAAAAAAGAAACCCCCGGCCTTGGCCATTTCAAGCTTTAAAATTCACTGCCACCGCTGGCCAGTTTATCTAATCTCACCTTTCTCCCTCGGCCGGGTCCGCTAGCTGAATGTTAATTACCGCGATTTGTTTTGCAACCTCCTGTCCCTAGAACTCTTGCGTGGCCCATTCCCATGGGTTCAAGGCAACGGTCTAACGCGGAGGTCAAGAATGGAGAGCAAGAAGCGGAAAAAGGCAAAAAAATGCGACTAGCTCGTTCTCTCTCTCTCTCTGGGGCCATCGTTGGCGCAATTGGTTCGATTCCTAGTACCCCGGCGGCCGGCCCCGTTACGGCGTTGCTCATCCTAATTACACCTTCGGGTGAAATTAAAATCGCTCGATCTCGGCGATCCGCGATGCGAGCACAAACATTAGCTTGCGCCGTTGCGCTGTCTGCATTCCGTTTTAACGTTTTTTTTTGTTCCCTTACCCCGATGCCTGTTTTTGCTTAATTTAGTGTGAAAAGTTGTACGCCATTCCGAAGGCCGAAGGCTAAAGATTGCGATAAGAAATGGTAGACCAGCAGCGGCAGCCGTCGATTAGGTGAAGATGATGCCGGGAAAACTTTGCTCCCTTCCCCCAAAAGGCATATTGTGTTCGGTTTTTTTTTTTGTAATGTCCACCCCTTAAAAATTGGTCTCACGATAAGGGTGTCTGCTAATGAATCATATGTAAGCAACGCTGGCACTAATTCACTCCCGAGATTCTAAGCGGCCTCCGGGGTGACATTACCACCAGCAAGAGGTCAAACGGGCAAAGAAAGAAAATTGTAATTAATTTTCAGCAAAAGCACTCTCCACTGCATCAACATCAGCTTTTTCGCCTATGCAACGTCGCTGCTTCACTAACAGACAGGCCACGGATTCGATATCACCAACAACCGGTCATCGGTTGCATCGAGCTTCCGTTCCGACATTCCAACCGACCGATCTTTGCTCAAACAATAATTATAAATTATTATGAGCTCCACGTGGCTGCTGGCTACTCCAGTGGCATGAGCCACGATACAGCTCGAGCTCCGGTTGTAGCCACGGCACGGTTCTACGCTCCGTATCCGGGGAGCCATTGGGTAGCGCGCATTAAGAGGGTAAAATTGAAATTAAAATAATTATACGAATCATAAGACCTGGCCGAACCGTTGCAACAGCAGCAGCGTTCAGCCTTTTCAGAAGCTCAATCGAATCGAGCCCGAGCACCGTTCGAGCCCGGCACGGCACTGCCAGCTCTCATTTAAGCAAAACGGTCCCCCAGTGGTCGTTTGGAGCGAAATTGGTAAAACCACTTGCCACTGTTAGCACAGGAGCTGCGCGCGCCCAGGATTCTCCGGCACGAATTCGGAATCGGAGGGTCCATTCGTTGTTCGAAGCCTACAACAGCACCGCACGGCACTCCAGGGCCTCGGCATCACGTCTCTAATTATAATTGCAACAATCAAGGCGCTAGGCACTTTTGAAGACAAGGCGCATGGGCTTTTTGAACTCGAAAGGTACTTGAAACTTCAATCGAAAACTTTAGCCCCAAGGAGGAAGGGGAGAGCATGTGTGTTTGTTGAATGTTCGATTGAGTAGCGGCCATTAGACGGATTACATCGGCCATTGTCTCGTGTTTCGAGTGGCTTTTAAGCTGATTGGCAACGCAACCAGCCGCTTGCAGTCAAGGAACAACAACAAGCACAACAAGCGAACGGGAAAACATCGGGAATCGAGAAAAACCGCGGCAATTGTAATGCTCGTCTGATTAACGTAACCGAAGCTCCGGTGCTGCTGCTGCTGCTACTCCTACAGGCAACTTCAGCAACTTTATCCTTTGCTGCTAATGGCATAGCGCGGAATCACAAAACCGCTCGGCGAACTGCAAGCGAACCAGCGAATCATTTCCTGCCTCGCGTTTCGCAGCGACGTCTGATTAATTAACCCAACTGCCATCGCCACTTCCGTCACCACCATAGCCACCACCGAGCGTCTCTCTCTCTCTCTCTCTCTCTTGCTCTCTAGTGAAGCTTTCCCCGGAATGCGAGGCAAAGTTTTTCATTAAACCCCCTGGCAGTGGAGTGTCTTTTCGCGTTTTGCATTTACCACGGAATGGCTTCCGAGATTGGTCGATGGTTTTGATGATGAGCCACGACAACAAATGCATACCATCGTAGGGGTGGAGCAGTGCAGAACGCTAATGAAAACGATGCCATTCGCTGTTCGCAATGATGGTGGCAACGGAAAATGCAATGGGAAAAAAAACAAACCAAAGCAAGCAGCTACCAAACACTAACAACCAAGTCTTCAGCTCACGAGACACGCAAACGCGAATCAATTTAAAACTACAACCTCAGTGTCTCCTTCCTGAAAACCCTCCCAATTCCCTTTACCCGGAAGCATCATCCGGTGCTGCAGTGGAGGACTGGATGCACCGAACCACGGAATGCACGGACCAGCATCCGTTCCTCGCGGTGCAAACACAAACAAAACCCACATCGCGAAGGCACATCTCGTTGGTTTACAAAAGACAGAGAGAGAGAGAGAGTACAAGAGAGAGAAAGAGAGAGAAAAGAATGCAAATGAAAATAAATGGTGGCATCTGCGTCCCGCGCCACGAAATGCGCGAGGCACGGAGATTATCCTGTGGCCCCCCTTGCATTGCTCCAGCATTCCCGTGCGGTCATAGCAGGCCGACCACCGACTCCACCGCGGAGAAAGCGTGCGCTTTGTGAGCGTGCATCGTAGCAACCAAACGGCGACTGCTGCGATGCCATCGCCATCGTAGTAGTGTTCGTGGATTGCATATTCCAGGCTCGTGGGAAATTGAATCTCGCAACCGCACCACCACCACCACTATCGGTGCACCGTTACCGCAATACCGATTGGCCGCTAACGAAGGCGCAGTGACTGACCGCGGGTCACGCGAAGTGCTTCGCGATGCACAAGTTTAATCGAACAACTCGACGAAAGAAAAACAGTGTGAGCGAGAGAGGGACAGAGAGAGAAAGTAAATAGCACCAACAGCAACACCAACACAAACCCCCTTATCTACATCTAAAGTTCTCAAAGATTAAGCGCTTTGATGAGCCAGCACACACACACACATACACACATACAGAGACACACCAACATAAAGGGAGCGACGCGTCGAAGCCAGACAAACTCCGCCCGGAATCCCGGTAACTACCTTCAACTACTACTACTACATTACATTGCATTGCAATTTGTGCAGTGCTCTGGGCAGCGTCCGGTCGATCGATCGTTTCATCGGCACTGCCTTCATCCCAAAACAAAAAAGTGAGCAAAAAGTTTTCGTTTAATTAATTCTGCAATAAATAAGTTTTCACTCTGACCATCACCAGCAGCAGCAGCAGCAGCAGCAGCAGAAGGGCATCGCTAGCTAATAAAAGCCGTAATTAATTACACAAAAGCGGAACTGACCACCGCTGGCTGGGTGTGGAGAGTGGTGGACGATAGAAGCAACCTCTGCCCCCGGCTCAATACCAAGTTGTCTCGGATGTATTCACTCCTTGCTCTCTCTCTCTCTCTGCCTCTGGTGACGTGCCGAAACGGAGACCCATCGGATCGAGCATCTTATGACCTAAACAAGGGATAGGGAGCGGCTGGCCCAAACCTTGTCAACGTTAAGTCCGGTGTTGACATTCACCTTGATCCCCTTCTTCGGAACCCCAATCCCCCCACTACGGACGGTCGGTCGGTTTCGGGGTTGGCCAAATCTTGAGGTTAACTTATGAAATCTTATTTCATGAACTTTCTTATCCACACATACACACACGCGCGCGCACACACGGTGTATGTTGGTATCCCCTTTGATGTGGTCTTTGGTTGGCCTTTATGTGGGTATTCGTGTGACCGACCGGCGTGCCAACCAACGAGAAATGAAAACTCCGGACTCCTCCGGTCACTCGTTATGTCGATCTTTATCCATCCACGATCCGAATCCGGGAGAAGAGGGCTGCTGCTGGCTAACTATTTAGCTTCGGCTTCAAAGTTGCGGCCAAACTTCTGTTCAGTGCCGCTCCTGCCACCCGTTCGGCAGGACACAAGATCCAGAGATTCTCCAGAATGAATCGGGAAGGAATCCTTTTTTGGGAAGGAAGCGAAAAAGGATTACCAACCGAGGTATTGCTTTACAAGGGGATCAGTACTACCAAAACTTTTACACCAACAAGACGGCGACGACGACTACGACGACCACCAATCGGATATCAGTGTTATCACAGTGCTGGCACTTTCATAATATCATTATCTTCTGCCACCAACGAGAGCGGTTGAAGCTGATCAAACAACTCGCTCCAGAAGTTACTGCTTCCAGACGGAAGTTCCAGTGCAGGACAACGCTTGTCGGAACGCCACACTCTTCCCTGGGCTCCGGACCGCTATTTGTTTCTAATAAAGTAACAAGCTGACAGCTTCCTTCCAAAAACCAGAGTCCGAGTCCGAGTCCGAGTCCGTGTAGAACGGAACGGCAAGGACGGAACCCCGTCGCCTGGACGCTGTGTGCTTCTGTTTGCCATCATAACCAGATTAAAAGAAAACACCTTTCCCAAACCCGGGCTCTGACACGGGACCTTCACCTGGCCTCGCACATTCCACAAACCGCTAGCGGGGGAGAAATCTGAGACCAGAGGTTTGGACCATGTTTTGGGCCCAGTTCAGCTGGCCTTTACGGCAGCGTTTGTATAGCAATTACCTGGCGTACTCGCGCACACCGCTTGGAGCGGGTGAAAGGTGAAAATTATTAACAAGAAAAGAAAACACACTGGAATACTCGACACACGACGACGACGACGACCACTGGTCACTGGTCGCTACTGTTGGGACCGAGGAAGGGCCTCGTCATAAATCAGCTAAGCTGAGAATCGGCCCCTGAGCTACCGGAATGCATGCGCCGGACGACGTTGGACGAAATTTTCTCGGGCACGGGACAGACCGACCGACGATCCACTCGCCCTCCCTCCAAAAAGGGACACCAAAGGGCCACCTGCCCTTCGCCTACCGCCAACCGCGTACCGGGACCGCGCGCCCCCGTAGGAATAACATAAATATTTTCCATAGATAGGCAAAGTTTCTTCGCAAATATTTGTACATTATCAAAGATTTTCACCACTCCCTTCCCCTCTCTCTCTCTACAGACGACTCCTTATGTAGGACGAAAGCATCCACGCACCGGACACAACCGGACTGGACCGGACCGAACGTTGCGGGCGTACGCGAATTCGGCGCAAAGCCCCAAATGACAGCCTACAGACCCAAGGCCCACTCACAAGACCTTCATGCCACGCCACTTCGTGACTCTCCAAGAATTCTTCTCCTACCCCTCCTGCCAAGAGCTCCATCATACGGTGGTAGAGACGCACATTAGCATCATAAGGCGGACGATTTTATTAGAATGGCCCCCGGTACCCGGGACATGGACCCTGGGATACCAGCACCACCACCACTAGCACCACCAGAGGATCTTTCAAAACATTAAATAGCCCTCAACGGACGCTGAAAGTTGCGGACCCGGGAGAAGACGGGAAGTCAGAGGTATGGTAAGGGCAATAAAGGGAAGCCCACATATGTGTTGGGGTGTGTGTGTGTGTGTGTGTGTGTGTGTGCGTACGTGTTGCCGAAACCGAGGACGCTACCGCCCTGCCATACTGGGGTAATAATTTTGGTAAAACTTAATCAAACTCACACCGAAGCGAAGGAGGAAGCAGGAGCAGGAAGAGCCCAAGAGGCAGAGAGGGTTCTACGGACAGAAGAAGACACACTGTCGACGACGAGCTCGGGAGTCAAACAACACGCCACAGAAGCGAACAGTGAAGACGATGACGATGGCCAGCAAGGCCAGACCTCCTGCCGTGAAGGTGTTTCGCTCGCTGGATGATGTTTGTGCTGCGAATACCCCCGGGGAGGACGGGAACGGGCACAGGGACGGGGAATTGACATACACTCGGCAGGTGGTGAAGGAGGGGGGGTGGTGATGTGCACACATCGTAAACGAAAGTAAACTTTTACACTTGCAACGGATGGGGAGGGGGATCGCCTTTTTCTTTCTTCCGTCAACTCATCTCACCAATACTGTACTGGTCCGGTCGGTCGACGACGTTACTGACACAGAGAATACGATGCATCCATCCTGTGACGCATGTTCTGAGGGGGGGGGGGGGCCTCCTTCCAGCACGTGCTTTTGGCGGACAAACAAATTTTCGATTATCAACCAGGGCACCCCGGAGGGTGCTTCCGAATACTCGTCAAACGAAAGTGAGAAGCAATACCCTTCTTGCCTCTGGGCCTTTGCATTTTGTTCTTTCGTTTTTTTTTTTCGTTTTCTTTCCAAACCAGCAACACACCACACCCCAGGGACCCCGACGTAAGATGAAGAAGGATCGAACCGACCGCAGAAAAAAGGACTGAAATTTACCGTCGCTTCCAGCAGCTAGACAGCTCCAAAGCTGGCTGGCAATCCCTTGTTGGAGCTTAGACCGGGAGGGTTGGGCACGATCTCTGATTAATAATGCTGAAGCTTGTAGTCACCGTGTACGACGATGAAGCTATAGAGACCGCTGGTGTCGCTGCTGTATTGGAAAGTTGATCGATAAACGATGATTAAAGAAAGTTTTGCTTGACTCGATCGTGTGTATTCCAATCGAGTATCACCGATTCCGAAGTATCCGGCACCGGGAGGGTTTAACATGTAAACTTTCCTCCTAATGACCTGTGGCGTAATGAATTCGGAGATTGACACTAATGTAGACAGTAACCGCAGGAGGCAGTCGGTTACTTGGATGAAAGTTTGACCCTAATTTGTTTTTTCTCCCCTCCGAATTGGATTCAAATATGCCGAGGTACACGTGCAGATGCTGTAATGAATACGTGACAGTAGGTTTGTGCTGGTGGCTTCGATCAAAGCAGACCATTCGCTGAGGCGACTGCGATGAATTCGGATTAAAACTTCGGATCAGGAATGGACCGTTCTTCAAATGTCAAATTGCGCAACATAACCTCACATAACCTCAGCTCACCACTTCGAATGAACAAAACATGGTTTTTGTGGTTTCGCTGCAACTTTCATTCAACCGTAAAACTTTGTTAATTAAAATCCTCCGAAAACCATCGCTTGTTGATGGCTGTGCAATTGTTGTATTGTGCTTCGCTTCACCACAATTGGATCGAGTTGGACGATTCGAGTTACTTTCTATTGCCGGGAACAGTTATTGCATGAAATGTTCCATGCTTGCATTGCTATTGCTTGAAATGGATTTAGATTCAGAAGTACAAAATACTAAAATTGTTGTTAAAACGCCAAAACACACACACACTTTTCGTTAAACTCCAGAACGTTCTGACTTCTTGTGAAACCTTTCAGCATTTCACTCCAGTAACGTTGTTGATGGTTCAATCCGGACCACCACCCCGGAGGAGGGTGTATTGTACACACAATTCATCATCGTTTCGGGAAAAGCGAAAATAATTGTAAAACTTTTCCCTAAATGGCACCACGATGCCAGCAGTCTAATGGTGACCCCATCGGAAATGGTTTTCACGCTGGATGAAATTGTTATTTTACCGTCAGTTTTCCACGTCAAGAGCTCGCGCCTCGCGACGGACTTCAACACTTGAGCACAATCCCGAGCCTGGGACAAGCGCCCGGAAGACGAAGACCACCGAAGTGCTCTTTAATACTCTTTAATTATAATCAAAAAGTAACACCTAACGCAACGGGCGTAAGAATAGCATTTACTGTCCTCGTTCACCATCATGGAGAAGTGCCTGTTCCACACCTTGGCCTATTCCCAGGCCACTTCCCCAGACTCCCGGCGCACTTGCTTCGCGAAGTAGCCTGGATACTGGATTGTTTTTGTTCTTCTTATAAGCTTTTAAGTCGCTTTTCTCTCTCTCTCTCTCTCAAGGAGCAACTCCCGACCATCCAAGATCAATAATCAACTCCGTGGACACTCCTGGCAGGCCAGCTGTGCAACTTTATCATTGTGCACGGCACAATCCCGGCTACTCATCTCATCTCCATTACCCGAAAGTCTTGGCACTCCCGACGCGACGCGACGCGACCTCATCTGACTTGTCCCCGAAAAGGGAAAAGTTTACAGGAAAACACATTGCCAACCCGCCGCCAATTTCGATGACAACTACTCGGTTCAACACCACCAAACAATGACTAATTATCATATCTGGACCGTCGTCGCCCAGTGAGGACAGTGGTCCACCGGTTCCCCATTCACCCAGCATCCATTAGCTCACTGGAGCGTTCCAAGAAACCCACCCGGGAATGGAGTAGGGGGAAGGTGCTAAGTTATGTTTCCTGGGCTTGGTGAGTTGAAATGAGCTTCTCCCGTTCTCGGTCTGTTTTTAGAACGTTCCGGAGTAACTGGCCGGGTACAACGACTACTACCGGAGGCGAGCAGTGCCCTCGACTCGATCCGATCCCGCAGCTCTATTTATGTTAATAAGACAAACTTCAATAAATTTCAATAACTTTCACAATTATGAAATGTATCCTGTGGCTATACTCCGCCCTCCGCTGGTGCCGGTTTCGGTGAAACTCATCTAAATCCCACTTGGGAGTCGGCGGGACATCATTCCAGGGAGCACAACCATCGACTGTGGCGAAGCACGCAGGTGTGTGTGTGTGTGTGTGTGTGTGTGTGTGCGCGCGATCCAGTGTGGTTTCCCGCATGTCCAGAGAGATCTCTCCAACGCACACACACACACACGCACGCACCTTCCAGGAATACCACCGAAGCAATTCCGGTCTATTCCGGGGGTGCCCGCGAATGCCTTCCCCCCCATGCCTTAGGCCAATTTTCGGGAGAGGGAGGGGAAGAGCAAGGTACGGATCACCCCGGAAACCAATCTCACCGCAGCGCGTCCACACCAGCCAGCTAGCCAGCTAGCCAGCGCGGTAACCGCCGGTCGGAGATTGGCTTGGCGACCGTGGCCGTTACCGTTGCTACTGGTGCTGTTGTTGGTGCCGGTGCTACTGCTGCTTCTCGCCAGCCAACCAGCCAACCAACCAGCCGGCGTCGTTAAGCCGATTTGGTGGTTTGCGGTTCCTGCGTGCGGTATCAATTTAAATTAAGACACGACATTTAAATTATCCACGCACACCACCACCACCACGTGGCACCTTTTCCCCTGTACAGCTCCAGTGACCGGCCTTTGGTAACCGCAAGGCCACGCGGGGTGACTGGACTGGTTCCGAACGAGGACAAGGGAGCAAATCCTGCCGGTTCCGGCTTTGGTTCTCCAAATTTGCAAAGTTGCTGGAATGGATTAGGACCCGGAGAGTGAGCCCCAGCGTGTCGTGGCGTTGCCTTGGCCGGGTAAATTGATTCGGGCATTGTGGTCACGACGTTCGGTAAGATCTGGTTTCTTGGCGTACGACGAGCTGCTTAATCGGTGACAGAAGACGAGTTAGGCGAACAACGGAAATTCATCCCTATCCCCGGGGCCGGACAAGGGATGCATCACCATTCATAGGCAGAGGAAAGGACTCACAGCAGATATTCATATCGTTCCGGTTGGTAAAAGGGGTTCTAAAGTTATAGAAAGCATCTACCACGGGGCAACAACTTGGCGACGTTAATTTATAATCTATATGGAACGAGCATTTCAAAAATGAATTCCAAAGAATTCATTGCTTGAAAGAGTCACCACGACACACTTGGAAAACGAAAATTAGAATCCCCGAAGTGTATATTCCTTTCTACAGAACAATAAAGTTCAGAGCATCTTAATGCCTTACATAATTTTTGCAGTTAAATCTCCGCCAACAAAATCAACGAAAGTCAGCTCCATTAAATGCTGCTGCTCTTCAGTTCCAGAAAGTAGCAGCAATACAATCTCCCCCAAAAGTGCGCTTTCTGATGATCTTTTCAATTACATTAAGCAATAATTAGTTAAAGTCTGTTCTCGTGAAAGTATATTTTAACTACACTTCACTCCACCGACAAAGAGACCCCGGTTGTAGCCAGAAAGACCGCTACGCCGGATAGAGCAGCGATTGCTCCCACAAGAAGCCAACCACAAATCCGCCCCATTCCCCTGTCACCCACACTCCACCGTGGAATGGTGGAACGAACAAAACAGCTCGCACAATAAGGGCAATGACGAGATGTTCGTATTAAAAGGTCTCGAGATCTTCAAAAATGCAGAAAACGAGCGAAAGAGAAAGCGCGGAAGCCATGGCGCTGTAGTGGCTAAAGGTTGGTTTTTTATGATTTTTATTTACATTCTACCCAATACCACCGTTGGGTTCTGCGAGCTGAATCAAGGATCAAGCTGCAATTGCTGCCCGACGACGTCAAAAGCCCTTGATTACTCTCTGCTCGGTTTCGTCGCTTCTCTTCCATTCTGTTTCACGTCCGGTTAGTATGCAAAACACCACAACCACCATCATCTCATCGATGGTACTCCTACTGGTGCTGCTGCTCTTTATTTTGGTCCCGGCGTTTTTAAAGAACCGCCACAATCAAATGCACCAGCCCATCGCTGGCAACTTATATTCCTTTGCCTCAAGTACCAGCTCGCAGCTCGGCGCAACAACCGAAGGCACACACACACAGACACACAGACACACAAAATACAAACCTCGGTTGAAGACGCGCATCATTCGCCAGCATCCTTGAAACCGTGAACCATAAGGAGCGGCCCGTTTCGATGGATAATGAAACTGAGTACTCGCGAGATCGCGTCCGGACCACTCCGGGGCCAGGCTACTAAAGGCCAACTATAAAGAACCAACCAAACCGCCACCACCACCACCACCCGAAATACGGCCCGAAGATGAGGGGAAAAACCACAAATCGCGGCATGGGGATTCGTTTTGTTATCGCATTTTGTTCCGCTTGCGTTCTTCCTTCACTGGCGTACGATGGCGGCGGCGGCGGCGAGCAATGAATACGAAACTCAGCCCTAGCGAAGTCGGTTCAAGAGCATCATCTTGGGAATTACTCACTTGCGCTCTTTCTCTCTCTCTCGCCCACCCCCAATACAGCCTCTAGACTAGCAAGGCAGCACTCGTGCAAGTGAATACAATCTAGCCAAACATCCGGTGGACCCAAAACCGAGGGGAAGTGGAAGCCAGAAGCCAGCATTGGCCGTCGTTGGCCGTCCGGGATTGCTGGGAAGTTAATCTTGCCACCCTCTAACGCGTGTCCAATATAAATTTGGGCACCTCAAGAGCACCCGACCACAGCACAGCACACGGGGGTTTGCCGTCTTAGCGTAGTCGAACGAAAAGAAAGCATAGAACGACCTTCCGAAGGACCCCCGGAGAAAGCATCGACACCAGAGGGCCCGTGCTCGAGCGACGATCAAAGCCCTCCTCCCGCAACGTCGTCATGAAGCACGTGGCGTCCATGGCCGACCGCGGAGCCTCGAAGGACGGGCTCTGTTTAATAAGCAAAGAAAAGATTAAGACAGTCGAGAGATAATCGCATTTGGTCCGGAGAATTATTGCCTCTCGGGCAACCGGGGAACCTTGTTTATGTTGCCGTGTCGTAGCTGGAACGAAAGCGACCAAAAGGATGGTTGACTGACTGGCTGGCTGGCTGGCTGAGACTGACTCCGGTTTTCCGGCTTGAGCGATCCATTCCCATTGTCAAGTGTAAATACTCGGTATGCGCGCGTACGCTTCGGTCCAGTTTTGAGCTGTTCTGCACCTTGCAAGCGAGAGAGAAACATTGAAAAAACCGATCCCTTTTGTTGACATTTCTCTGCAAAACCTGTTGTTGGCTCTATATAACCCCAAACGGAGTCCTAGCTTCCTTGCTTCAAAATGCTTCAGCGATATCGTTGCTGCTGCTGCTGCAGTTGCTTCTATCGGCATTATTAAATCTTAAGATTATCCTTACGAGTTAAACGCTACTCCACACAACGCATCGAGCACCGTACCAGCTGTACCAAGTGCGCGCATCATCTGCCCGCAGGTAATTGAGATGACTTCAAACCCCATCCCGACGGTTCTGCTTTGGAGGAGTCGCTTTGTTCCAGGTTCCGGGAGTTTGGTGAGAAGTTTGTGCTGTCGGCGACGTTGCCTTTCACGAATGACACGCCACGTCAGACCTGACGCCATGGCGCACACACACACAGGCGCACACACGCGCGCGGCCCACGCAGGATCAAAGCGAAAAGCCAAAAGTCCTTTGATGAGTTCTTGGTGCGCTGCAACCTACCCTAGGTGCCCGACATCAAGCGCGCCTTCGTGACAGCTGCTGCGGTTACACATGACGTGGCGCTTTCCTCCCCGCCCTCCCTTCCCTTTCCCTGAGCATTAACCTCAAATACTTTCTTGATGTTTTCGCGTACGCGTATGGGAATGCCAGGGATAGGCGACGTGTGAACCGTTTTCCCGTTTTCCCGGATCATCCGGATACCTGATGGTGGCCTTGCCGTTTAGGCAAATGGTGGCCTTGCCGTTTAGGCGTTGCTGGTTCACTGGTTCACTGGTTGGTTGGTTGGTTGGTAAGCAGTCAATTTGCGTCGGTACTCCCCGTCCTTCGACTTCGTTCCTCCCTTTCCCTGTTATTCTGGTTATATTATTTTCCAAAATTGGATTTAACCTGACTCCATCCTCCGGGCGGGAGGTTTGTCTCTGATTTTGAGCTGATGACGAAATGAAGAGCCACGACAAATACTTGTGCCAGTATTTGCCGCCTTCTTCGCGAACAAGAACCATGGGAACCAACCGACTGTTCCTCCTGGTTGTTCCGCATTGAATTACTTCCTTCGCCACAAGCCACCCATTTCCTAGCCACAACAAAGCTACGTCGTCGTCATCGCCGTCGTCGTCGTCGGCCCCCGAGTGACGTTATGCAATTCGGGTTAAAATCAATTTAGCCCCGGTACTCCGGTACTTCGGCCGAGGTGCCGATGGTTACCACAATCGAGCGAAAGGATAAACGAGATTTTGTGGTCGTGGCACGTGATGTTCCCGTCCCGTGCCCGACGCGAATCTGAGGCGCGCGGCACCGACGAGAGTCGCGTAAACATGTTTACGAAACATACGGAATCCGTTGCCACGTTTGCCTTCCACGTATCGGAAGTTATTTAAGAGCGTCTCCCGAAGAGCTAAGCGTAATTCTGAAACCATAATCACCTCTAATGAACACCAGCCTGTGGTGGCTGTGGTGCGTGAAATTAGAGCCCAGATCAATCGGAAGTTATACCTACCAATTGTTATTGACTAGCGCCTCTCTTCTCTCCTCTTTCGATGGCCGTCCAGTTTTTCGTGACCTTATTAGACCGGTAACTACCGCAGCTTAACCTCCTTCTTCTGCTTGTACTTTGGCGTGCACAGGTGACCCGCATTTCTCGCTAATTTCTCTAAACGAAGTGTAAGTATTGACCCCCGGAGGAAATGGAACTCTCAAGCTGCAACTGATCACCTGGTAACTGTTTCCGATTCCAGGACGACGGTTGCACTCAATGAAATGAGGCCAGCGTGAGTTTTAGAAACTTTCCCCAGAAGCAACCGGATCGCTTGTCGCTGGAAGTGCATCTTCATTTATCTTTCGCTCTCTCAGCCGCTGGTCACCGGCGGCCTGTAACCTTTGGCAGTAACATAATTAACGATAATAATACTTCGCTACGAGAAGAGGAGCCGGCACTGGAGCAGCACCAACAGCACCAGGCAGAAGGGAGCAGGAGGATGCACTTTACTAACCTCCATGGCCACCGAGTCGAGACAAACTTTCGAACCATTATCGGACTTTGTGGACACTTAGAGCTGTTCGTTGGAGAGTCGTTTGTTGCTGGCTTGCAGCAAAACATCCAGTGGCAGTATCTGGAAGTGCATAATTCGTACCGTAAGCAGTTCCAGCGCGAACTTTTACTACGTGCAGGAGTTGTCCTATTTTAAAATGATCGAGAAGGGCACTCTGGAAGGAGTTAAGCGTATTCTTCCTTCCACCATACGTTGGCACGGACTCTCTAAAGTTCGTGCAAAATGTCACGAGATGCTTATCGATGCTACTCCTCTTATCTCTCTTTGATGATGAGTGGAAATACTTACCAACGCCTTTGACTTCAGCCTCGAAACACATTCTCGTTGAGAGAATGCCCTCAGCATGAAACATATTCCACCAACGATTTGTCGACCAACACACTAGCATGTGACCAAATCCCTGCGGCAAGCCTGGAGCACGGTCGGGCCACAACACGTCCCATCACTTCGTGCCAAATATAGGTGCACGGTAGCGCAATAAAAATATGCCACCAGAGGATGAAAATATGCATTTTTCGTTTACTCCACCATACAATGCATTTATGTTTTCATACACACACACACAGACGAATCCCTTACCAGCGCGGTCCTGCGAGCGCATCCTTTTCATTTCGCGCCCATATTCATCCGTCGACAACGCGACTGTCGCGCGAACCAACGAGCAAGTCACGTACGAATCGAATGGCGCTCGTCCTGGGGATCGAAAGCATTGCATTTAGCAGCGCGGCTAAATGTACCTACCGCGATGGTCTCGGCGCAATGGAGAGGAATCGGCAACTAGCAGAGCAACCGAGGATCGCCGCTCATGCCCACCAGCTTGAAGGTTGGATAGGGACAATGGAACGAGGAGGAAAAAGATACAACAATAAAAAAAAACCCGAGAGGATAATGGTTCGACAACCAACGGAGCATTCCGTTTTTTTCCCCCTCTCGTCCCCTTTTTTTCGAGGCTTACACTAACGCGTCTCCATTTCGCTGCACACGTGGCCATGGT
The DNA here is from genome assembly GCF_943734745.1 of Anopheles darlingi. Classification (NCBI taxonomy): domain Eukaryota; kingdom Metazoa; phylum Arthropoda; class Insecta; order Diptera; family Culicidae; genus Anopheles; species Anopheles darlingi. Next base: position 10,978,436 of record NC_064874.1, on the reverse strand, counting down.
TTTGTCGGAGGTTGATGGCCCACTCCTGACCTGTTTTGGGGTCAACTTTTGGGGCACAGAAAATGTACAAAAATAGTGAAACCATTCTTGCCACCGTTTTGCCATCAATTGGACGCTCTCGTCTCTCGCCAACTGGTGGCTGAATAGTTGATACGGAAAGCCATGAAAGCTTTGAATAGTTTTGTTGTTTTTTTAGGTTTTGGACCGAAAAGCGGCCGTTGGTCTGGAAGGGTCTCTATTCATTACGTTCCACCATACGTTTCGCGACAATCACAATGCATATGGAGCAGAAAAAAGGATTACATTTAAGGGTAACCTTTTGGACGTCTGGTATCTGCCTTGCACAAGCAGCGCATGCGATGAAAGTCGACATGCAACATAAGTAATCTTGGATTAGCCGGTTGAACTACAAAAAAAAAGTAAGGATAGTAACCAAATTACTAGTTTTATACAAATCAGGGGACTTCCTGCCCTTAACGCCCTACTGACGCGCTTGATCGCAGCGAACTACATTCACCGTGGAACCCTTCAAACCATGTCGCAAAATTGTGACACATTCAAATGAGTGTCTTACCTGAACCTGGGGTAACACCTAGTCCCGGGGAATCGTCACCATTCCACTCGCCACCAACTGTTAAACTAAACTTCTTCCTCTGAAAAACGTATTCCAAAGTAAAGGCGCCTAGACGATCATGCAGATTGGCAAAGATTGCCTCGTGCGCTCTTCTTCCTTCTTAGCCTTACCAAGCCGTGAGGCGCGAAATGTTTCCGTCACTGAAAAACGCCAAATGGAAACGCCACTAACGAACTACCGGGAAAGCATATAGAGAGTGAGAGAGAGATTTGCTTCAGCTTCAGCAAATTGCAAACTCTGTCAACGTGCCCAGGGAGTTCTACGCTTCAACGCGTCTTCGCAAGGCAGCGAGCGCGAACGAAGCGCACCAAACTTCTGCTCATTTATCGGGCGTTCCCGCCATCCCGCAACTCCGCCATAATGCGATCGAAGGCGGATTACGGTGACCAAACTCGACTACTGGTAGGTCGCTCTCTTTTCCCTCTCGTGGCCTCTCCAGCCCGAAAAACGCGGGTCAATAATTGGCTCCCCGTCCTCGGTCCCGGGTGGAAAGAAAAGGCAACGAAAGTTTATCGTCACTTTAAATTATTCGCGTTGAAGTTATTCATTATGAGTTCCCGCGGGCCGCATGCATCCAGCGCACCACCAAATGAGTGCCAAAACCCCTTCCTAACAACCCCTGCACTCCCCTCCCCCCTCCCCGGATGGCTGACTGTTTAACAGACGCGACTGCTCCGCGCTCCGCGAGACGATCGCGATCGAGTGCGGGTTTTAAAAAAGTTTTATTTACGAACACCAGCAACCGGGGGGGGGGGGGGGGGGCGTGTCCGTGGTGTACGAGATGGGCAGGATAAATTTGTTCATTTTTCAAAGGCGCTGCACCGAACACGATGCACCAGAGCGAACGGAGAGCCCCAAATAAAGCGAAAAAGGGGAAACCAAAAGTCAGAAGGCCACGGAACGGAGACGAATGGGTTTCCATCTGCGCGGATAGTTGAATTGCATTTTCCCCGAAAGTTAAAACGGGGTTCTCCGTCCGGGGCACTCCACCGCCACCACGGTTCGCACGCGGAAATGAACTATTTATAACCAACACACTTTGTGCTCCGGGCCAACACACTAGAACTCGAACCCCAGCTAAAAAGGAGCATGGAGGGAAATTTCCATATTTGTAAAATAAATATCTAATTTTCCGTTTTTCCGCCGCCGCCAACGACGACGACGACGACGACGACGTGGTGGCCTCCGAGGATCACAAAAACCCGAAAACGAAACAAATCGGTTTCGCTGCGGTGCGGGCCAGCTGCAGGACGATGACGCTGGTTGGACGGGAAAGCGCGTGCCTGACCATTCATTTCATCATTCGGTACGGTACACTTTCACTTTGGAGCGCTTTAGCGCTGACGGGCAACGTCGTTCCAAAACCGTTCCTTCTTCTGCCTTACGCCCGGACCGATTTTGGGCGCTGTTTTTGTGCTGCAGGAAACTAATTCAAAACTTACTTATGCATTTATATGTGTTTTCTCAGCACCACACTCACTCTCTCTCTCTCGCGCTCTCTTTCTCCCTTTATTTTACCCCTTTAAAGAGAAAGGAAAAACATTAATATCGTGGAGTCCAAGGATCACGTCGCTCGCCGTTTGTGTCCGGTCCATCGTGGCTGTACTCCGCGTTCCGAGAACTCCGTCAACGAGCGTAGATGAATAGTTTGCAAAGCCAATACGTTGTATTTTGCAATTCCAACGTGGCGTTCGTTATTTAAACTAGTTAGACGAATGTGTGAATATCAGTCATTTCGGAGTAATAATTTAAATTATCCTTTCAGCAAACAGAACCAGCACCATTGCCTAGAGTCGGCGAGCAACTACGATGAAATGCTGTCAAAATCTGTCGGTCATTTCGGGAACTGCGGATTTTGTTTCATTTTCATTTAGCAACGAGGTAAGATGTTTTAATAGCGAGTTTTAGGAAGGAAATGAACCCGGATTCCGCTATTCCGCTAGTCGCTAGTAATCGATTCCAGTGCAAGCGCCTACAGAACACATTTACATAAAATTCTGCAACTGAAGATGAACTGGTTTTCGGCTGAAAAAATTAATCATCTCTGATGTTCAGCTCATTTCCAATAGCGGTTCTAAAATTTAACATTAAAACAACACATCGTCTCTCACGCAAAACATTCATATTGTTATGAGCTATGAACAATGGCGACCTCAAATGGAATTGTTCAACCCGCTTCACCTTAAAGCGCGCGTGCTTTAGTGAAAATTTAATCAATCCACCGTTGCTGGATATGACATTTGACCGCAACAACCGGTTTTTGTACAAAGATTCCCCCCACATTCTCAGCTAGCACGCCATTCCCGATAAGAATCGGAAGATGAATGAGAGAATAGAATTTGCATTGTGGCACCAAGGACTGCATTTCCTTTTAAGTTTAAATTCCGCACCATCGCCTCCCTACAACTCCCGGCGAATGGAGACCTCGGCACCACTCCGTAGAAAACGAATTATGAATCCGGAAATAATTGTCGCTAGAAGCGACGCTCGCTATCGGGTGTCGGTGACGATGCGGATGCGGATGCGGAAAGTCTTTAAATAACTCAACGCTGTGCGCAGACACCGCTCACTAAATTTACTCCAAGTGATAATAAGTGAACTTCTTCTGGTGGCATCCAGGAAGCATCGGTTTTGGAGTCGAATGGAATGTCTCCTCGTCTCTCCTGCTGCTGTCGACGAAATCCTTACAACCTGCATCGAATCCAGTGATGGTGGTACGAGGTTGCGACCGAAATTCCAACTCTCTTTCTCTCTATCGCAGCTACAGACCGAGCTTAAAGCTTTAAAGCAGTCCAGCCAAGTCGACGGCAATCAATCCGCACTTTAATCGCTCGCCAAACCGAGCAAACCAGATTTCATCATTCATACCTTTCAGAGGGTTGACAAATCAGGTTCCCGGAGAGCTTTTCGGGTGGTCCACATACAGACACTCACACACACACTCTCGCACAATGCAGGCGACACATTTTACAAAGGCCAACGACCACAACGGCCAATTAAAGCATCATACTGCACTCATGCCAGTATTGCAATCGTCCATCGTACCTGCTGCTGCTGCTGCCATTGATGATGATGATGGGAATTTTTCCCAAAAACCCCCATTTCAACGACAGCGGCGACGGTGCGCGAGTTCCGCGAGTTTCGCGAAACGCGTCGGGTGTCCATTAATTGCAGTTGCGGTCATAATGAAACGAGATTCACACGCACGCGGCCAACGCGCGGAGTTTGGTGGGCGCTCTCGGTTAAATATCAGTAAATATAATAAAACCAATTATAGGCCAAGCCACTTCGGTGTGGGAAATGAATGGCATTGGCACTGGCTGGCCACCGCTGTCGCCGTGATTAAGCGCCAGACCGATCTGTCTGCCCGTGTGTGTGCGTGTGTGTCTGGCACATGGTCCATAGTGAAAATGAAGTGATGGAAATTTAACACTTTGATCAGCGGAATGGACGGAATTAATTGTGGAAAATGTGTCCTTCCACAATCCCACTTTCGGAGTTGGGAGTTCCACTCGAGCGGCTCACAAATCGAATGGTAATTTGGTCGCGTGCTGTTGGACTGCAGTCGATGGAAGCATTCTACCGCACCCCCTCCCCATTTCTCTGTCTCTCGCTCTCTTTTGTTGCTTTATTATTTTTTCAAACGACATTTGACATCATTACAGATGAATGCAGCACATCAAACGTATCCTGACCAGGGATGTATTACCCCCCAACCCAGCCTTTTGGACGCTCAATCAACTGCACCAGCACCGGCGGGATAATCGATGGATGATCAATAATTTAGCATAATTCCAGTGACAAATGCACCGATCAAGTAAACTGTATCCACTGATGCTGCTCATGATGATAATGATGCTGCTGCTGCTGTTGGCACACAAAATAGCACAATCGTGGTGAGGCAGAGAGCAGAGGCTCGGAAAACGGTTCCAACCGCACCGCTACGGCGTTGTTGCTATAAAATTCACACAAATTAATTAAGTCACCAGCCGGGGTCCAATTAATAATTGATTAATTCAAAATTAATACTACTATCCACGGCATTAGCACGTGGCGCCGGTTGTTTGTCGACGATACAGATGCCCCGATACCGCTTCCCCTTCCTGTTTATACCAGTATGTGTGTGTGTGTGTGTGTGTCTGGCATTTTACGTGGGATTTTACTTTTAAATAGTTTGCACCCTCAACCCCTCCTTTCCACACTGCTGCTCTGTGCTCTCTCTCACACACTAATGTCACGCCACCTATCACCGGCGTTTGTTCGAGAGCTCCCGTTCCTTCCTTTGATTTTTGAATGTCAATTAGTGTTTGTTACGTATTTGTTACGCAAACAGAGGGATCGCCATTGTTCGGTGCATGGTGTTGACTCAATCAACATGCCACGATGCTGTTACCGAAAAACAAACATCAACTGGATCGTTTGTAACATCGACAATGCGGCTACCACGGCAGGACTCTTGGATTAAACTAATTAAACCTGCCTCTAAGCTCACTCCACGGACGGTGGCCACAATGTATGCGGTCCTTTAACATCAACAAACACTCCATACACACACACACAAAGTCCGTCAAAGTCCAGCCACTGGCCTGAAGCCAAACTCCAGGCCTGTCATTCCGAGGAGCTGAAGTGGACCAAAACCCCGTTCTCAAAGTCCAAAGCCACAATTGGAGACATTGGAGGAAACCGGCAACAATCAATCAGCCGATGTCGATGGCGGGCAACACAAAACATCAAACATCACGCCATCATGCAGCGCAACAGTAATCATCTTCCCACCAGACCACACCACGAGGCTTCGACCGCCATTACGCCACCGGGCCACCGGGCCACCTCGGGGCGGGCTTACCAGGTCAGCCCTCTCCAAAGCACCGGGTTGCATGCGTTTAATTACGAGCAGCCTCCCCATCTCGCTGGCCCGGAGGGTCAGCTTTAAGTGTTACGGCGAAGAAGCTGCAGCGACGGCGGTGGCGCTGACGGTGCCTCTCGGCGGTCTAATCTTGATCTTCTTCATTGCACGCACTGCCCGAGCTGCCAATTATGATTTGGTGTTTCGGTTCGCGCCACCACCACGACCGCCTCTCTCTCTCTCTCTCTCCCTCTCTGTGGGACCACAACAACAACAGCAACAACGGCATCAACGAGATATGTGTGTGTTGCAATGCGTTCCACTACGAGCGCAATGTGCAAGTGCCCCCGTTGAAGGTTGCAAAATGAAAAAGACGCATGGGACCACCGCATTGCACATCCTGGGCACACACAAAAAAAACACAACAAACCACCCCCTGCATTCACGAGATTGTCACGCGGATAAAAAGGCGAACAAACAACCAACACAACATGATGGTGTTGAGATGACTTCACCGCCATCTTCGTTCGCTCGAGATGAGAAATGATTTCAGCTTTTTCTCACCTGCACCGAGTGGGTGCTGATGATGATGGTGATGGTGAGAGGGGTTGAATGTGTAATGCGTTTCGGGGTCACGCTCTTTGGTCAGCATCATTCATTCATAGCTCCCAGCTATGAGGGCGCACTCCGACGCCGACTGCACATTACCCTTCAAAACCTTCACAAACGCCTTCCCACACTCGCACACACAACACACACGCACACAGACAATGACCTGGAAATGTCGCTCGGATGTCGTTTGGTAAATCGGTTGCTCTGCTTACCTTCACCATCTTCTTCCTTTATTGCCGATGCCAAAAGTGTAATTATTCCGCTCGATTCCGTTGGATTCAATATCGTCGTCGTCGTGCGATTGCCTAATAAGTGCGCCATCGTACGCACGCAGCCATCTTTAAATGGACTTGGAAGTTGTGGATTGAATTCTCTTCTTTTGATGGATTACCGCGCGTTTGCCCTGGGATGCCATTTCGTGTGCGGTGTGTTGGAGAACTTGTGGAATGTTCCCAGAGCAGCGTTTTCGGATTGTTTCACACACAACGACTGCCATTGCACAATGCGTGAGGTGCGTGCCGAGCGAAGCCTACTAAGGCCACACACACATACTAGATGGTTTATTAGATTTCGATTGTCTCCCCCGTTGACTTTGCTACGCGGCATCATCATCATCAACGTAGCCTGCTATGCTGGGACCATGGCAGTCCCGAGGCGCTCCAAAGCGAGCATTTTCCTCCCGATCGTTTTTCCACCCTTCCCGGTGTTTACCTTAATACAACCCCAAACAAGAGGCTGCCAACAAATGCGATCAGCAAAAATGATCAGCCCTTTCCTTCGTCTTCTTCTTTTTATTCTCCGTGTTGCTTCGTTTTCACGAGCGCTGCCACGATGACACGTAACTCGCAATGTGCGCTCCGGCGCACCAACAACCAACCACCACTCCACACACTTTCATCTTCGTTATCCAAACAAACGAGAGGCAGACACACACAAAAAACACCCAGAAAAACTTCAAACCCGAAAACTAGACCCCCTCCACCCCGCCCCGAGGCACTCAGACCTGAAGGCTTTGTTTCTGGACCAGCACGCAGCAGTAGACGAGCAGGCGGCCCAAACGAACAGCACGACGTCTCGCGCTAGCATCGCGCTTATGGTCATCGCTTCCTCCTGGTTTTTTTTTTTTGGGATATTTTTGCCTCAATTTTTCGAGCCGAAATCATTTCGTTACGTAACCTGTAGGTCAACAATGGTCCGGGCATCCAACCACAGGCTGAAAACGAGCGTTAAACGAAAGCGAAAATTATTCCACTGGGCCAAATGGTATCTGTAATCGGAAGTGTGTGATGTGATCGATCGATTGACCTGATAGCGTGGCGCCAGTAAACGGTCGCAACTTTCACTTACTGTAAACTGTCACACGGCTTAATGCTTTATGCCATAGCCTTGTAATGGCATTGGAATTGGCAAAATGTAAGCCTACAAAGTAATGTAGTAGTCGTTTATAAGTATGGCTATCGATAGCAAAACGGTTTAATAGATAGAATGGAATTATAAGTGCAAGATCGATGTGCAATGAAACTATCGCATGTTTGCTGCACCCATAAACTGTCGCAATTGCAATGAAATTTCATTTTGACAGCTCTTGACACTAAAATTACATTCGTGTAATGGAATCTTTATCTGTCGCCAGTAAAAAAAAAAACAAAAGTTAATCGTTCGCCACCCCATTAACGAATCGCGCGGTCGATGTTCGCAAATTTGCAGCTCGATCCCGAAGACCAGAAGGACCCCCAGGAGATGGAGATGAAACCATGGTACGTGCCTGCCCGTCGGTCCCTGCCGGGAATTGTTAAAAACTATCCAACAATGGCACAACAACAACAACGTCTTTACCACCACCACCACCAAGAGAAAGGGTTGAATCTGAAAATGTTTATTATTCGCGCTGCATCGTGCGCCAGGAAGGATGCGCCCCTTCGGTGGGGCCACCTCTTGGTGCATGTTGCGCATATTTAGCCCGGGGCGGGGGGTGGCAAAATGCACCGGATAGAGCGAACCATTTGTTTTCGCTTCGCTGCCAACGTACCAATGCTTAATATGCAAACGAAAACCGCTGCCGATGCCATTGTAGTTTGTGCCAGCAGGCGAGCGAGATCGTGTTCCCGGGGGAGGTCAACGTGGACAGGACCTCGGTGTGTGTGTGTGTGTGTCTAAGGTGGGTACACCACCACAGTATACACCTCTCTCTTCGACACGAGGGATACAAGGGTGGGAATATGATTGCGATAAATTTTCATTTATCCATGGCGGGGACACGCCATCCTCCGCCAGCCCTTCCAGTCCACCTTCGGCTAAAACAAAGCCAAACGCCCCTTTTTCGAACGGGGAAGGACGCTTTTTAACACCCTCACCACCACCTCCCCGGTATCCCTTTCCCGGGGTGGCTTGTTCCATTAGCGTAACAAGAAGTTTATGCTGGAAAACAGGAAGCAGTTCCCTCGCCTCGCCGGTTCACCCGCGCGGACCACCCCGTTAGCAGTGCTAATTCCTGCCAAGCGTGAAGCACTCTTTTCGAATCGTATACACACCCCTGGACCTCCCCACTCCCCCTCCTCCTCCATCGAATGGGTTGGCGTGTCTAACAGGGTGGAAGGAATTTTCCCAGAAAACGTTTTAACTTCGCTTATCAGCGCAACGGAAACGTTCGCAAAGCACAGGTCCACTGAGGAAGGCCCCGGGTATTACGGGGCTGTAACGCATGAAGGCCGCGGTAAGTGACATCAAAAAGTGCCAAAGAGGTTTAGAAATGGATCCCGGAGCCTCGAAGATAAAAGGAAGACGGCGGCGTAGATGCCGCTCACTTGATGCGTGAATTTAGACATTCCCGTTCGCCCCTGTACTGTGCGAACGTGTAATGGTGGTCTTGTGCGTCAGACAGCCGCTTCCGCCCGCTACCAACCAACGCTGCCCCATATGCATGCGGGACATTACAAAAGCGAGAAAGGAGAAAAAAAAGAAAGAAACCCTACCCCCACCCCTAACCTCTCTATATCACTCATAGTCAAGCCCTTTGATACCGTGATTTCTCGTGCCGTACGTTCACATTTGATCCCCTCACATAAGCCCCCTCGCCCCTGTCAAACCTGGTGCCATTTTGCTGCTTCCGTTGTCTTTCTTGTGACTCCATACCGCTTGCGGCTGATAATCGCGATACTCGCACACCATCTACAGCCTAATTCACTGGATTACCCGAGATCCTCTGGTTGCAAACGAACCGTGGCCCCTTCATTCGTCGTGGCCATTTGTTTTTTTTTTTTGCGAGCAACCAGGCTAACCTCAAAAAACGGGGCAACCATCTTGTAGTAGCCCGGGGGTTGCTACGATTATGGTGAGAAGAAGGTGGCGAGGCCAAAGGTTGTCACACGCAGACACTTCCGGTGCGTCAGCAGAAAGTGACAGCTGGCGAAGATTGTCAAACTAATGTTATTGACCTTCTCGGCATCGGCGATTATCGGAGCTCATCCTTTTGTTACCGATGAATGAATGCTCCCGATGATGAGGCAAAAATGGCTGCCCATACTTCAAAACCCCAAACCCAAACCCCAACGATTCAACGAACGATTTGTGTGGTTCTTTCTGACAGCTAAAGTTGACCTTTGTGGACCACTCCCCTCGGGTCGGTATCCGGTAGATTGAACGGTCCATCATCTGTGAGTGGAATATCCAAGGAATATTCGCTTCGCTTGGAGGCTGCTGATTTGTTTGTACGCAATTGCGAAATACCTAGAAATGATGAGAAGTTATGACGAGTTGGGAAGCAACCACACCGCACACACCGTTTGTCTTCCCGGGCCCCAAGAGCGGCAAAGGCGGTTGCCAGCGCACAATCAGTGATTGAAAGCGAGGAGGAATTCCGCGAAACGGCAAAACCCACGGCAACCTGGCACGCCTGGCGAAGCACGCGGGACATGATACTTATCTTCTTTGTTCCCCTAAAACTCAGGATGGGGAAAGGCGGGAGGGTCGCGTGTTTTAAAATATAATGCCCTCCATTGATATTGCTCCTGCCGCCATATCTACGGGAAGTTGCACCAATGTGAAGCTCCCGCGCTCGCTGGCTCAGGATCCTCGCATCCTCGTTCAGGACCTGATTGCCTCGGTAGCAAACGAAGCGGAGTGCCGGAAATGGAAACATTTTGCTCGGTTGCTATCACTGTGAGGGATGCGTCACTTCAATCACTGACGCGAGAGCGAATGCCAGTGTACCGAGTGTCGTTTATCATCTGTCTTCCGCCTGGCTGCATTGTGCTAGCACAATCTTCGATCACCGTCGTCCTGTCGTATCATCGGAGTTTCCGCCGAGTTCTCGTGGATCGCAAATTGGCAGACAACGAGTTCCTGCCTTCCTGGAAGTCGTACTCGTGGCCCTCCCCTCGGAACGGCGTCATAACCTCACAAAACAGCGCAACCATTCGATTAAATGACTTCTGTTTCACAATGTTAGCGACTGCTGCTGCTGCTGTTGGCCAAATCGGTCATGGGAATTAAAACATGCCGGCAGCCTAAACGAACAATCCGTCCGTACATTGGAAACCTCCCACCACTTTTTTTTTATTGTGACCTACACTAACACGCTCCCCATACACGTTCGCTTATGGCGCCTGGAGAGCAACAACCCGATCCTATTGCTGGACAAACTATTTTACGAGCACCAAATTATGCTGCCAGTTTCCCTGTCCCCTTTAACCCCGAACAGCAGCAGCAGCAGCAGCAGCAGCACGAGTCGTTCTGACGTTTCAAAACTGGCAATAAACATACTTCGTTCGCATATCCTCCATTCCTCGAAGGACTCTCGAACGACAAACGGTTGAACAGAGGGTGCGGAGCGGTAGATTGCATGTTAACCACAGCAGCAGCAGCAGCAGCAACCGGAAAGCCGTGGAACCATAAACACCACTCCGAAACGCTTTCGAAATAAATACACCAAATACGGCACCCCGGAGGACCGAAGGTAAAACGTGGTGTTGGGTGGGGCGCTGCCGCTCTACAGGAGGGGCCGCGTGGTGTTCGCGACCGTGCCCGTACATGCCCGAGGAAAATGGAGAAAAATTGAAGTTAGTTTATACCAAAGCTGGCCATAAAACGGTGACCAGAGCAGTGGAGTGGAGGGAGCGCTAACACACCATACAGGACGAAACAAAATGCTTACAAAATGGTGCCCGGTGCTCTGGACTGGTCTGGCCAGGCAGTCAGTCCGCCTGATGGCTGCATCAGAAGAGTCATTTTTTGATAATTCACCAAAAACCGATACCGTACGGTTGGATCGGGTTGATTAAAGAGGTATCCCCGGGGGGGAGGGAGCCAAAAAAAGATGGAGGGAGAGGAATGAAAAAGTCAGCAAGGTTCGTTGTCACCAGAGCACGAATTTCCGGATTTTGATGCAGAGAAACATGGCTGCACGGGGCTTCACAACGGCCTACTGTGTGTGTGTGGACAGGTCGTGAGGCTGTCATCCTGGATGTGTCGCAAGGGGCCGCTTCGGGATGAACATTTTCGTAGTTTACTGTGACCCCACCGTCCATAAACTTTGTGCAAACTGTTTTATTTGCTTTCGCACTGGTACGATGTCGGATCACAATAATCCACCCCCTCCTTTTGGCACTCTCTCTTTCTCTCTTTTTCTCTGTCTCTGATCCTCGAAGCTCGATGCTCGGTGGTGCACGGGTGTCTGGTTTTAGTGGCCGGTTCTATATTGCGTCCCATGAATAGCGGCATAAATTTTATGTTTATTAGTGAGCGAGCGAGGGAGCGAGCCCTTTCTCTCCATTCTCGACCAAAAAAAAGGACCTCCCCCTCATCCTTTTTTTTTTCGATGGAAATGGTAGCTTGTTAAAACGGAAATAAAAGTACGAAAGGATTGTTACGCTCCGCGGTAAAGCGAATCCCTTTCGGGGGGGATTCTTTTTTTTCTCACCGCGAGGCTCGTGAAATGAATCGCGCCCCCTGTAAATCGATTATTACAAACCGCGAATACAGCTGGGGGAAATAAAACGCGCCCTTTCATGAAACCACCTAAAACGATTTATATGTTGCGGTTCGGCGGCATTCCAAGAACCAATTATGAATGGAAATGCCGGCGAACTGGGCGAACGCACGATGCAAGGTAAAGACAGCCACACTTACCGATCAGCAGAGACGAGAGGAGAAGTAAGCTGCTGCTTTTCCACGAGATCGCCATCTTTCTTTGCGATTTTTACTGCCGCTGCTGCTGCTGCTACTTAGACGTCACTTGTTGTCACACAGTGGCTTTGCTTCTAATTCCGTTCGATCAGACGCTCCGAAGGAGAAAGCTGGAACGCTATCACCCGGAAAGTCGGCACTGCTTTTCCCTTTCACACGATTTTCCTGTTTTTCCACTTCCAGATATCGATATCGTGGCACTTTCGTTCCGCCTAGCAGCGCCCAGATTGCACACCAGAAGGAACCTAAAGAGAGGAACGGTCTGGGCGGCTGGAGACCGGAATCTGAACTTGCACCTGGCGCACCTTTACCTTCACTAGACCTTTACCGGAGAAAGCCTGCAAGTGCACGGGAACACAAACCGCACGGGTTGAATTTTAGAGCAATCGATATTGCAGAACTTTTCCTTTACGTTACTGTTTACGGGTTTGTTAGTGCATCTTGTTGACAAAGGAACCGTAAAGTCCAAACCCCCTGAAGAGGCCAGAGGCCGCTACAAAGTCTGCTATTTGTCTAGCATTTCACTCCCGCAAGTACAACACGACAGTGGTCAGGCGCCTGGTACCTTTCGCTAAACATTGTTACGTCAGTTGGTTTTGTGAGTCAAACGATGATCACGACTTTCCGATCGAGAAGCGAAACTAACGTGATGGCGAACTAAACCAACCAGCGGGAGTAGAGACCTCCGCTCGTCCGCCTTTGTGCCATGGCTTATCGATTCCCGTGTGATCTCTAATGACCTTTTAAGCGCCACTTCCTTCCGGTTTGCCGGAAAGAGGGGCTGCAGGATTAACGGTGATGACGAATTTCTGGTGCTCTTAGTGTCAGCGTATAGATTAGAAACACAGTTGAGGTTATGTTGTCGGAACTCAAAATGAAGACGCTACTACTTTGTACTTTAGACAGACCATCGATTGAAAATATTTTCGGAAATGTTGTTTGTGATAAAAATATGTTTTTCTAAACAATCTTTCATCCAATACTGTGCAGTAAAAAAGCAGTCTATTTTCTACAATTAATCCTCTTTCCAGCTAAATGCTACAGCTAAAAAATAGATGGAAGCACATCATCCACAAGAGTACACAACAACAATCAGCTTAGCAATGTGTTGCTACTAGGCAACCGTTCACACACCAGCTTACGGTCCCAACCAGTGCTACTCCTCGCAAACAAAGGATAAAAACACCGAACCCGAACATCCGAATCCGATTACACCCCGAACAAAGCCGGTCGTCGCCTGGATGAACCCTTACTGCCCCCTCCCTGGGTGGTGTCTTATATCCTGCTCTACAACACCCGCCTCAGGCTTATGGGGCCGTGTTTGTCCCCCAAACCAGTCAGGAAGCTCCACACGTCGACGAGACGAGTGGCAACATGCAGAAACACAAAGAACACTCGCACATCTCGCAGCGATTTTCGTGATCGTGATCTTCCCCACCGTCCCTTCGCGAAATTACCACTGCGCGCACCACGAAGCGCCCTCGCTAGGCAAAGCCCTTCTGCGGCTCGTGAAGCTCCAAACGAACACACACCAACACACAAACACACACACACACACACACAGACGCGAGACAGGGTTCAGGGGACGCACGGGCGTAGGAACAGACACTGGAGTATCGGATGCTTGGTGCGATGCTTGCCCGTGGAATGGCTAGACTGAACTGACGATCTCGAGGCTCCAGCGACAGACAAGTTTACGGCCCGGCTCGGCGTGATGGCAACCCCTCCTTCCTCCCCAAACCTTTTCTCTCTATTCCAAACCAAGGCGTTCTCTTTCTCTCTCTCGTTTACGTCTCTCTGCATCTCACTTTTGTCCCCACCATTTGGCCTACGGGCGCGAAGCAGAGGCTGGTGCACTCTTCGAGCAGCGTCGGATCGGTTGCTGCTACGATCGGAATGACGAGCCCGTGGCGTGACGAAGCCGGGGCCCGGTGTTTCAAGTTTACGTTACGCTTAGTCCAGATGCCAGAACCCCGGGGGCGCACACAGAAGAAGAAAGAAGAAGCAACGGGCTCCACGAGACGGCCACGATCGATCGCGAGTGCAAGCTGCATTCACACGCTTGCGGTGCAGCTCCAGCCAGTGCGCTAAACAGCAATGCGCCCCTCCTCTCCCTTCTTTTGCGACGTCATTTGTAGCACAATCTGGCGCCCGCTGCTGTACGCGAGGAGTTCGGTGGCATTTGGCATCTTCGGCATGCAAAACGGGCATCCATCGCACCGTTTGGTTGGGTTGCACAACCCCGTTCGCCCCTATTCGTAGTCGTCGTGGTCGTCTCTCGCCGTCCGTTTTCCATTTCTGTTTCGGTTCCCTCTTCGCCCGTTTAAGCGTTTTTTTTTTACTTTTCACCCAAATAAAGCCATCTCCCCCGGCGGCGAAGCGCGAGGTGAAAGCGAGAGTGATGACGTCGTCTTCCAGTTCCAAAAACGGATCGCTGCTCCCGATCGCGATCGTTCTCCGCGATACCAGACCCTCTCGTCTGTGACGTGATGAGCACCGCCGTCGACCGCCATGCCATGCTCCGTGATTATGAGCCCATGGTTCGATCCAGGAATCGATTAGAGACATTGCAGCGGTGGGCAGACAGAATAGAGAGCCGGACGATCGATCGATCGACCGAGCGATCGCGATTGGATGAGTAGGGAGGTGCTCTCTCTCCGTCTCCGATCACGATTTCGCCGCGCGACGACGTCTTTCGAACTTTTCGACAGACAAATGTCATCATTATTTAATGCGTTTGGCGTTTTGATTGTTGATTTCCATCTTTTGGTCATTTCTCATCAACTCATACACATCATTCGACCCGAACCCTTCACCGCCAGCCAGGTCGGAGAAACCACAGCGATGCGGACTGCAGCAGCAGCAGCAGCAGCAGTCGTTGTGTAATGGCTGCGGTCGGCGCGTCGGTGCGTTTAGCGATTGGAGAGATTCCCTCGTTCCAGATGCTTCGCGGCTGGTGTTCGCCACCCCTGACGACGAGGAGAGGGGGAGAAGGAGGTGACGCAGAAGGTGAACGCTTCTGCGGAGTGCATGCGTCGCTTATGCTATGGCGTCGGGGCGCTACTCCGTATTTTATGTAACGGATTCGATTCCGCAAAATCAAACATCAACACGGCACCCCATCCCGGAGAGGGATGGAGGGGGACCCGCAGATAGGGTCTGATCGCGAGCGAACCAATCGCAAGTATTGTAATGTCAAGCGCGATCGCACACATGTCTGGCCGGCCGGCTACGGGCTACGAGCCTTAGTGTATCATCGTATCGGTGCCACTAAAGCAAACACCGTTTGACATCCAACCATTAAACATGCTTCGCCACCTTTCACACCCAGCGTGCTGATGGAGCATTATGTCTGGCTCGGAGAAGAAATGAAGGAGGGGGTGCTCGGTATTGCCCTCGATGTTGGATAAATATGGTTCCATCTTTTAAAAGGAAGGAGAGGGAAGTGCTTATGAGCAACCGGGCGCGCCATCGCGAAACTTACATAACCCGCCGTTTAGCTAAAGGGAGCGTTTGGTGACGATCCCAGGCATCGTCCTCGTCATCATCATCAACACCACCACCATGCCCATGGCTGACATTTCGAACTAAACCGACGTCAATCGAGGAGGAAGTTGATGGCGCCGGTAATATGTGTCGGTAGCATGAGTGGAGGATGTGAGCCGCCTCGAGCGCTCTAGGTTGCTACGATTGTATTGCTGCTGCGTTGGTCGGTGACTTAGGATGCTGGTAACCTAAGCGACGAACCCTACCACTCTCCGGTGGCGGTGAGCCAATGGACGCCTGTTTTGGGATGACTGCATCAGCTAGCCCCCATCGTTGAAGCAAGTGCACTGCAATGCATGCATACCACCGACCGCTAGCCTTGTTAGCCTTTCGGGATTCGTGGCCGACCTTGAGCGCACTCAGCGCGCGACTGCAGCGAGTGAAGAGCGAGTGCGAAACCTGTACAACCTGTTGGTACACCGCGATGAGGCTTCCTTGTGTGTTCTCCATCGTTTCATGATTCGCTTCGCTTTAGGATTCTCATTCCGTCCGTATCGATCTCGGAGGCGCGATCATGCGAGTCATGTGAGCTGTCAGGCTGAAAGGAAGGGAAAATGGGAGAACGGGAGCGAGCGGTGTTTTCGTGTTTATTGGGGAGCACAATTTACCCACGAGATGACCCTCGAGATCGAGCGAAGGCGATTGCGACATCAGCAGCGAAGCGCCAACGCCAACGGAGCGCGATCGGTGATCGACAAATCGACCTTTCCCTGCGCACTCCATGCATGTGCCCTCCCCCCCCCCCCCCCCCTCCGGAATGTGAACCGCTGCGGGAACGAGTTTTTCCTTTTAAACGGTTGCCCTTTTGCCCTTCATTTACACACTCACTGACCTACTGACGATGTACTCTGGTCTGGCCGACTGATGCAGCAACGAGTGGTGCGCTCGAATCATTTCTTCGGCGAACCTGTGGAAAGACTATCTGCTTTTGCATGTTTTATTTTCGTTTTTTTTTTTCACAAAACAAATGGCACATATCGGATCGGGCATTAAAATTCCATCAACACAGTTGAAGGATGCCCCTGTAATGTACCTGGAAATGTTAATTAAATGATAAACAACTATTAACGCATCACGGGTCCCCGGTGCTGCACCTCTCTAATGAAGATAAACAGTGCCCATCGTCGGGTAATGAGATAATATCATTTA
This sequence comes from Anopheles darlingi, assembly GCF_943734745.1. NCBI lineage: Eukaryota > Metazoa > Arthropoda > Insecta > Diptera > Culicidae > Anopheles > Anopheles darlingi. The sequence continues at coordinate 10,961,466 of NC_064874.1, read as the reverse complement.
GCTGGCCACCGCCAACATCATCAGCGCCTGCACCACGCCACACGCACTCCGCTTCCGGTCATTTAATTATGATCTAATCACTAACAAAACTGGATTCTCCTGTATGCGCTGCTGACCAGCGTGGTTCAACAAACAAACCAAAAAGCCCATTCCATACCCCGTAATATAGGCACCCGCTTTGAACTGCACCGCACCACACTACCTGATGCTGGTGCTGCTGGTGGACGAAGTGATTATGAAATCAACGCGAAAGAGTAATTAGCTGAGCTACAACGAACCATCGAAATGCAGGCGGTGATGGGATGCGGGGCCATCCGGTCAACCTTCGGATGCGAGCCGGGAAAATAGTCCCGTCCATCATCTGGATGACACCGAGGACGCGCTTAATGCAAAGCCGATGCTACGAATCCTTGCCTCGAGCTTTTCATGGGCGGTTCGAGTTTACGCTCGTACACCCCATGATCATCTTGTGTTTTGTGATTGCGTAAAATTTTCCACCTTACACCGTGTCCCGTTTTTGCACTAATCAATATCGTTTGAACACCAGTAAAAAGTTGGTTGTTTTTTGTGTCGAGCAAAAAATCTGTCCGCTTCCGTTTCCTTTCTCCGAGTGGCTTCAGTGAGCCATTAGTGTGTGTGTGTGTGTGTCCCGGTGGATGGTTGCCTTCGATTAACCACGCCAGCACCATAATACGGAGCGAATACTGCAACATCCATTAGAAAATGGCAGCATTAGATGGCCATTAAGGGGTGGCCCCCCTCCTTCGTTCCCTGGCTGGCATCGCGCCTTAATCGCTTGGCTATTACACATTGTTTGACGCTTCCATTTCGTTCGGGGTTAATTTGCGATGCCGATCGTTATGCTACCATCCAGCCATCCAAATTGCCGGCGACAACGGGCAACACCACTGGTCCTATTATGCTGTGTACAATAATCACGCGACGAACTAACGCGAGCGCCGCCGGTGAACGCGCCGTCGATGCTCTAATCACAAGCAATCAGTTATGCTGTGGCCAGCAGAAAAGGGAGTAGGGAACTAGCCGCGGGCCGTTAGTTGGAACATTCACGCCCGGTTTCTTTGGGCAGCATGCATGTGTCGGCTGTGTGAATGATAGATTAGTTCCCATTTGCCATTCACAGACGGTCACCGCCGCCGTAGCCAAGTTCAATGACTTCGCGGTCAAATCTTGCGGGCTGCAACACCATACTTTGCCGGGCACGGTCTCGCAGCGCAGCGAGATGCACCGATCGGTTGCAAACATGCAGCAACGTAATCAATCATCATGGGAGTGCAGGAAACAATGCTATCGGAAGATTGAAATCCGTTGTCAGACGTTAAATAATTTATTGCTTTCGCTGTCCAAAAAGCGAAGAAAACCATTGTCAAGTGAAGAGGAAGATCGCGAAATAAGCATACAAACCACCGAATGGATGCGATCGCGACACGCGTGCGATGTGCTGCTCGACGCAACAAACCCATTCATTGTAATCGGGCACACGTACGCCGTACTCCCCGAAAAAAACCTCTTATACTATACGCAATGCATGCGAATACGCTTTTCGGCGGCGTGATCGCTAATCTGCCACCTCGATCTTTCTTTTACAGTGACAACACGTTAGCAGACAGTGGAAAGGCGTTAACTGCATTAATCAAATTATCTACCCAGGCGAAAGGTTGAGTAAGCCTCATGGCCAAACATTGCAGTGACCGTTGACACACAACAGCGCATCGGAGCTCGGGACGTCTCGAAGCAATAGGGTGCATCAGAAAGATGCAGCAAATCTTATGTTTATTATTTTTATCCGATTTCGGTCACACTTAATGATAGTGAGTCGATAATTATTTCACCAATCTATTATTTCAGGGGGCCACCCTAGAAAGGCAATCTGAGTTCCACTCTCTGGGGCCCCGTTAAACCCACTTCAACTGCCAACAATCATCATCAGCAACAGCAGCATCAACGCACCAGCGTGCGCACGTCACCCTCGAAACAGTAGGCTTTTGTTGTAATTCAATCTCGCGGCCTGCTGACTGCACAATTGCGTACACGAAAAAAAGGGCGAGAAAATGGCAATCCACCTTCGGTGGCAACACGCGCGTGTTGCAATGAGATAACTCGATTTTTCTGGGCCATCATTTGCTCACCCCGGCCCAGGGTCTGGTGGGAGATTCACGTAGAAAGCAACAGGTTAGGTTGCCCGTTCGGTAATCTTGTGATCGGACCCATTAAAAGATGAGATTCCGCAGCGATTCCACACTGTGCTCACCGTTCAGGTTGAAGAAGAGTGCCGCTCTTCTGCCAACGCGCATTTTTGTCCCGTCGCCCAAATGACTTTCAGTTTACATTCCATCAAACGATCCGCATCCGTAAACCAACAGTGGCGTGCCAACATCATGGCATTGCGTAAATGTGTTTCCACGTTCCTCGTATGCACCTTCATCCCTGTGCGGCGCGGGATAGTTAAGCTGCTACTGCGGCTGTTCGGAAAGTTCAGTTCGGGTTCGGTTGGCTTTAATGTCAGCACACTTCTGGCTGTAACTGGAGGATAATTAATAAAAATCTGTTCGTTAGATTTTCTTTCTGCATCGTCATTTATTGAATTACTGATGGTGTTATGCTCCGTCGAGATTTAAAGCAAGGAGAGAATATCCATTCGTTTGCGTGTATCGACAGCACTCGCTCGCTTCAGTTCTTACATGGCTAAAAAACACTATTAAGCCTAACAAACGTTGCCCCACTAGGCATTTCCAACTGCGCTGCTTAAATGCGCTTAGGTTGGGCGCCGTTGATGGAAACGATCGGCGAATAAATGGACTTGACTGAAAAGAATTGTTTCGACGGAGCGATGGTGCAAATCTTCAAAGTTCCTGGAAATGGTTTGTATTATCTATACAATTGTCGTCCGGTCGTGTGCATGTAGTACGTTATTGAGATGATTTTTGTTTGTTTTCTTCGTAGAAAGCTTACGGGTGTCGCACAAAAATATGTTTCTATAATGCACTATCGACCAAAAAGGGAGGACACATACGGGATAGTAATCAATTGAGTTAATATATAATTAAAACCGCACAGCGCTGGCGATGAACTGGAAAGCCCTGAAAATGACCAATTGCCTCTTGCATCGAAGATCCCCCGCTTGCGCGTTCCTCCCAATAATCCAAATCTGTTTGATTTCTTCAGTTTTGCCAACCGTTCCCGGCCGACACGTGCTTAAAACTCGCGGCGATGATACTTATCTGGATCGAAGTAGGACGTGACAACGACACGATCGCTGAACTTGCGTCCAGTCAGCGCCTGCTGCGCCTTCTGGCAATCGACGATAGAATTAAACTCTACAAACACCTTGCCACAGCCGGGCACATCGACGCCCTCGATGGGACGTGGTATCTCCACGCTCCGCACCACACCATACTTATTACACTCTTCTCGAATGTCCTCGAGAATGTCCTCGTACTCTTCCTCGTCCTTCAGCTCGTCCGGTGTGACCATGTTCAGCAGACACAGCACCTCGGTCGGTGGACCGGATGAACCTACCAACGACAGACCCGGTACCTGGGGAAAGGAAACGAAATCCGGCATCAGTCATGCATCCAGGGAAATCTGTAAAATCATGTTGTTTCCTCGTACCTGAATCTGAACCGGAGCAACGACGGCTGCATTAGCGTTCTTGGCTCCAACGCTGGCACGCTGTACAATAAGTTTCTTATCGCCAAGCTGCATACCGTTCAATCCAGCAATTGCCTAACGGAGCGGAACCATAAAATGAAATTGAAATTAAATACTTTCTGCTTAAGGTCGACGATCGCATATTTACGTTCGGAGCCTGTCCTCGCGACATCGCTAACGTACCTGATCAGTAATCGAATTCTCTACGTACTCAGCAAAAGCATAACCTTTGCCAAGACCGGTTGCAGCGTCCTTGACCAGATTAAACGCTTTCAGCTGACCGAACGAGAGCAGCAACTCCTTGACCTGTTCGTGCATGAGTACATATGTGTTTTGTGCGAGTGTTGTTTAGATGAGCACAGGATAATGATAAAACGTGACAGGAGGCGTGTGATTGATACGAAAGGAAAGGAGAAATAAAATACAAAAAAACAGTATTAGTATCTGTTCTCGGAGCTGGTAAGCGGACTGTTGAGCAGATCTAAGACAAAACCACCCCCACGTTGACAATCGATACCTATTATATGGACAGACGGACGAAAGACCGACAAACGCGTGGCTGTGTGGACTCTACGCTAGACAAGAACTGTGGACGAATAAGTGGGAGCGACGGTATGCTATTCAAAACCACTGGCATAATAGACCCTTTACCCTCAAAATGCACCTAACAGACATGATAAACCTGATGATTATAAAAAAAATGAAACGTAACCCGCGATGGAATATTGCACGCAAAAAAGAAAGGAAATCTTCTACTACGTGCAATATAACCGATAGTTCATCGTCTAGAAAGGCTTTCTGGAAACTAGTAGATGATTGTAAACTAATCTCTTGACACAAATCAGACGTGACCATTACACGCGCGGTTCCTAAATTGGACAAATCCCTTGGTACGCACGTAGATGGGAAGAAGGAAAGAAATTGCTAGAAAGTGCTGCTGTCGCTGTAACATTCACTTGCCTTGCATGGCCAACGGAAACACCCGTCCATTGCAACATTGCTCTAGACTCGGCGGCGCCAGCAGCA
>NC_064874.1:10944271-10951771 GCF_943734745.1 Anopheles darlingi | reverse complement strand
CACGTCCGTCCGTCCGTCCGTCCGCATCGCTGCACACCGAGACTGTATGCGTTGCGGGGAGGTTTTCCGCCCGATGTGTGCTATGGGGATGTACGATGTGCATCACTCGATGCACTCTCAACCACTGCTGTTGCTGCTGCTGTGTTCTAACATGTTTTTGGGGTTGTTGCTGGTTTGTAGAGGGCATGTCCTCCCCTTACCTTGTCTTTCTATTGCCCCCAGCTGCTGTTGGTGGCTGGTGCGTTATCGAAATACTAAAAAACAAACCCTCCATTTTCCTTCAGTTTTCCTCACTCCCTTGTTGCGTGACGGACGGGTGAATGTATGTGTGTAGGGTAGCTAGTACACACTTCGGTCGCAACCTCCTTTGTTGCCGCCGACTCTAAACCGCCGACAATAATAACCTAACAACGCGTTTGCCCGGAAGATCCACCCGATCGTGTTCAGTGAATCGTGCTTTGCGCTACACAACGCTTTGTGTCACGGGATGCACAGTGCGTACGAGCACACCACATAACGGGGCTGAGCGTTACCTAGACAACGGATCTTAGTGTTCTCCCGACAGTGTGGCAACCACCGATAACCTCCATCAGGCTGATATGCTTGTTTTTCTTCCCTCTGGTTCCAGTGAGTAGTGAAGAAGAAGTGTGCTAGTGTGTTGCGTGTCGCGCCACCAGGTGTATGCCAGTGTGCAAAAAATAAAATTAGGAAGATCACCTCCATTTTACTGTGGGCCCATATACTGTGGCCCCGGGTGTGTAGCGTGAAAACGAACGTGAAATCATCAGTGAGAACGGGCATCAGCATCAACAACAACAACAACAACAACAACAGCACCGTTCCGAATCAAGTAGCCCGAGGTGCAGGGATTCAACTGCACCAACCGCTTCAACAACCGACGACTCAATCGCTGCAGATGAACGGTGGCCCAGTATCGGGCAGGTTGGCGTAACAGCTCGGCGTAAAGCACCGGCAACAGCAACACATCCCGTCTCTGCTTCCCTGCCTTTTTACCGTTTTGCACCGCGAGCTCGCTACGAGGACACTACGGGTGCCAGGCACCGCCAGGTGGGAGGTGTGCAGGTGCAGAAAGAACGGTATCAAGAAGCTGACGAGCTAGAGAGAGAGCCTGGTGGAGGGGGGCAGAACTAGACGGGAAGCAAAGGAACTACCATCACCACCAGCAGCAGCATGTTTACGGGTACCTTGCGCTTGAAGGTCTGCGAAGCGACCGGATTGCGGCCGACGGACTTTCAAACGCGCCACACGATGACATTCGGCCGCCTCGGCGATCAGCTCATCGATCCCTACGTCTCCATAGATGTCGACGAGAAGTTCATAGGTAAGTAGGTTGGTTGGAGGTCAATTTTCGATACATTTCAGCTACAAGCCAAAGCCTACCGAGACCTCTAACACGAGGTACCATCAACATTCCGGAACGGAGAACCATGCGATCAACACGAGCTGACCGTAAAACATATACGATGCATCCTGTTTGTCGCTATTACGGCCAGCGGCGAAAAGAGAGTAAACTAAGAAGGGGTGGGCCTAGATGGCCTCGGTTAGCGATCGGCTAGTGTGGATTGTGGATTAATATTTCCGCTTTCATCGTTTCAGTTGTTTTTGATACACCGTTCTCAGCTGCTGCTGCTGCTGCTGTTGCTACTCCTCCACCCGCTTTGGATGGCCAGAGAGATGGGACCCAAGACGCAATGAAGACACCCGGGACATCGGGGTGCACGCGATGCGCGGGGTGGTTTGACATTTCGAGCGAAATGTATTCGCCAACGCGCAGGATTGGAAAGGAAAATGGCTGCCCTGTCATTGGAGCGCCAAGGGTAAAGGCAAAGCAGTAACAGCACCAGCAGCAGCAGCAGCGGGGTTGGTGCTCAGAGTGTAGTAACCGAGCGGAAAATGGGAAAAGCTGAAGCGAATCTAGCGAGCGAGAAAGATGGCGAGAGAGAGAGATAAACAGACGCATGTCGCGGAAGGTCTCGGAGGGGGGGATGTTGGAGAGCGGTTTAGCCCTGCAAACAACAGGACTGAGCCGAGAAGTTGTTGGCGCGCAGGAAAGGAAGACATCAACATCGGGGGGAGCAGGCTCCTGCTGCTCCTGTGCTGAGAGCCAAGCGATTGAGCGAACGAACGAAGCGGCTCACGAGACATTCCTCTGAGAGAGAGAGAGAGAGGAAGAGAGTCGACTGTTTCGAACTCGCAGGTCAGGGTTATTTAGCCCTCCACACCTCCCAGAATCTCTACCCTCACTCGACAAACCACCCACCCTTCGGCTTCATGGTCGCGGCGAGCGAATGAAAATGCTCGATCTCATCCGCTGTGTGTGGCGCAATGAGCAGGAAGGTCCATTGTTTGTCCTCAGGAAAACACGGTCAGAAACAGTGGAAAATTGCGTACCACCGATCTGGCGTCCTCAGCACTGCTCATTCCAAGTCGAATTCCATCCAGAAACAGTGGACGGAGAGTGAAGATGGATGCTTTTTGGCTCACTTACATACGGTTGGTCCTTGGTTGGTTGGACTTTCCCGTTTCGGAGCTCGTGGAAAACTCTCTTCTCCAATCTTTTGGGGAAAATGAGTGTACGAGAGAGTGAGAGAACCTATAAGCTTTCTGTCTCTTTCTCTTTCTCTCTCTCTCTCTCTCTCTTTCTCCTCTGTTAAAGGTCTCCGCTCTGCGAATAAGAAAATGGAAATGATGATCGTCATGAACGCACAGTTCCGCCGAAGATGATTTTTCCTTCATCTTCGTTCCCGCTCTGGAAGGTGGTAGAGGTGGACGAGGGTGAGAGAGTTTTATTGGAGTCCCAGTTCGGGGGGGAAAGGTTTGGGGTATCTTTACTAGCAATGTTCCGTTGTGTGCGTTTTGACGCGTCGGTTGCGAAGCTAACAAGGTTGATGAACAAACATCCTCCGTTCGCCGTTCCAGGCTCTAGAGCTCTGGTACTCCGATCCCCACCTAATGCCTGCCTCCTGCCTTCACCTAGCAGCGATCGACTAACCACCACTGATGTAGTGCGGTCAGTTTTTTTTCGTCAGAATCGAGATCAGCTCCAGCGTGCTGCGATGTTAAGGTTCGTCGAGTCAAGTTCTTTTCATGATCAGGTGGTGCAGCGCAAGCGACATTGGACAACGTTAATGATCAAGCCACTAGTCTAGTCTAGCCGTTGCCTCGCTCACAGATTTCACACAATCTGCATAATCACTTGACGGTCGAGTGTGCAATGATGTGAATCATCCGACCGACACCGCTACAAGCGCAGGCCATTGGCTGATTGATTATGACTTCCTCCGTTACTAGCGGGAATGACGGAATAGGAACGGGCTGGCTTACAAACAACCACCACTCCGCGGGATGTGATGATGATGACGATGAGGGTCGAGAGCATACTCCTCTCGGTAACACACATTATACCGTTATGCCGGCAGTGACGATCGCCACGACGATGATCGTTGTGTGTTGATGTTGGTTGTCAAACCATTAACTGGTAGGATCATTTTCTTGCGAATCCATTTGCCTCGGACCTTGTGCGCCCCTGCGATGAAACGATGATGAATCGTGTTTGATGGGTTTTTTTTTTTTCAATAACACACATTCCAATCAATACAATCACGGCGTGCAAAACTTCTACTCTACCAAGAGCATATGTTTTGTCCAGAAGACGATCGCGTTCGAGAGTTGTGCTCTTGCTGATCGTAGATTAGCAGTTCTTTATGTTCAACAATAGTCATTACATCATCTTATAAAGCATTCGGAAGTTATCTTTTATAGAATTGCCACATTGTACGATCTTCTACAGTAGCAACGACACGGATCTCTGGATCTCTGAATGCTTCTAAAGTTTTGAGACAATCAGCAAGCGCTCAAGGTAGCGCTGTTGCTGGATGCGTCTCGCGATAGTTACACGCTATCACTCACTCCATATTATCTTATCACAACGGCATTCTGATGATGATGCTGCTGCTGCTGCGGGTGTTTGTTCGTTCGTTCGGAGATCATAAACCACGATCGCAGTCTCTACCGCAACCGGATCCATCTTCATCCCGGAGTGGAGGTCGATCTTGTTGAGCTGGACAGCACTATACTCGTCTCGCCACAAAGTGCTTCAAGTGCATGGCCGCCCCTCGTTCCGCCCAATGCGTAAGTCATTTTTTGGGCCAAGCACCATGGTGTCACGTGGATCTCATTGAGCCAATACGATGGTATCCATCAACAACAACAACAACAACAACAACAACAACAACACACACACACACACACACACACACACACACACACACACACACACACACACATAGAGCTTCGCTCTTCCTACGCAAAAAGGGCATGATGAATCTAGACCTGGATTCGTGATGACCGGTTGTTTTTTGTATAGTCCACTCCACGTAGCCCTATAACAACACCACCGCTAGCACCACCATACGGAGGGCCACTCAATTAAAAGCGATTTACTATAAACTAGGTCAATGAAATGGGAAAATGCGGCAGGGCATGTCACCACAGGTTACCGTTGTAATCGTCGCCGTCTGAATCGTTGTGTTTCGTTTTGGGATGAACCGTGCACCGCAATGAATCATATGTATTTTATATTTTTGTTGCTTGCGACACGTTCTTCCACCACCCGGGACACATACGGCGTCCAGTGCTGCCCTTGGCGGGGTCTTGCTTGGCCTCCATGCCAGGGATTGCTTTATGATTTCGTTGCTTAATTACTACGAAAACGGTCTACTATTACCAAGACTCCCTTTAGGAATATCAAGGGTAGGATCAAGTGATCCGAGCACGATTAGTAATCCCCCTTCGACCGCCATTCGCTTCTTTGTGTCTGTGTGTGTGTGTCAAGGTTGGCTGCAACAGTTCGTTCCCACTCATTCGGATAGATCCTAAATGTCAAGAGGTTTCACATCGCACGATCGTCTTAAGATGATCGTAAATAATTTCGCCAAATCACACCAAAGAGTGCAGCAGTAGATTTGTTGACAGCTGAACCCTCCCCCCCTATGTATATGCTCTCTGTAGCCTGGTCACGCTAAACGGAAAGTACGCCGGAGAAGGGAGCAATCACACCCGTCCGTAATTAGCAGTAAACGGTCCGCGAGATCCGCAACGGGATTGCCGACGCAACGGGTGCAGGAGCTTGTGGCGTTCGTGGAAAACCGTGCACCGGCCACTCCGTTGTTAGCCCTTTGATGTCGCTCTTTTGGATGATTTTTCCCGGGAAATATGACCGTGGAGGACACTCGTGATTTGGCAGAGGGAGCGAACAGTAGGTAAGGGGAGAGTTCTAGCGGACGTAGGCGTCGTGGAACGTCGTGTGGGTATGTGTGTGGTATAATAGTGTCACCCTCTCAAGATGCAGATTCAAATCACCCACCGGTTTCTTCTATGAATCGCCAACACATTGAATACCGTTTGATTAATGTCAGTCATAAATCTATTTTAACGGATGAAGAAAGTGAGTCAGTCGTCAGTGTGTGTCTCCGCCGGCTCGAAATTGATGCGGAGTGCAGCAGCATCGTTCACATAATTTTAGCTATCCAGCCACTCTGTTCGGTGACTCATTCTGGGGCAGATGGTATTGGTTCGCCGTTTTCCCGAGAGGTCCCTTATGCTGCTACTTTCATTACTAATACTCGATTGTTTCTCGTTCATTTGCAGATCGCTCCACCACAAAGCCACGCACCTTCGATCCGACGTGGAACGAGAGCTTCATACACGAGGTGGAGAACGCTAACGTCCTCGGAATGACGATCTTCCACGAGGGTCCGATTACGGACGTGTTCGTCGCTAACACGACCATACCGTTTGAGGATCTGGTCACGCGGAACGAGTCCGAGCAGCAAGACTTTTGGGTATGACATCGTTACATCGGTAGAGCTACTTGGTTCTAATCTTCTTCCCTTTGCCCCTTTCTCCCTCCCGCGTATAATGTAGGTTGATCTCGAACCGCAGGGCCGACTGCACGTGAAGATCGATCTCCGATGGACGCAGGACGCCAACAATGTTGCCTCGCAAAACTCGTGCCGCCGGACAGTCGTCAAGGATCAGCCATTTTTAAACCGCCGCCGTGGTGCAATGAGACGACGCGTTCATCAGGTCAGTGTCCCCGCGGGGATGGGTTTTGCTTTTGTTTCTCTGTGTTTGTTTTTCGAATACAAACCGACGGCTTTATCAACTCGCTCAATATGAACTGACGAAAGCAATAATAGCACGGCAGACAATGGACGAACCTACAGACACATGAGCAGCTCCGTTACCCGGCACCAGATTCATTGACATTGACGTGTTTTGCTAGTAAATTGAAAATGACAATTGCATTGCATACGGTGACGATGGGCGCAAAACGTTGCTGTGAATGTTGCTGTACTACTGTCGCATAGAACCCCGACCCGTCGGTCTGGTTCTGATTATTATTCGACTCGTCGACCTACGCTGGTCGGCCATTGTGTTATTAGTTGCATTCTGCATAGTGCACCAGTGAAGCTACTGAAACTGGACAGGTGCTGGTGTGTCGTACGCTGGATGGTTGGTGTATTAATAAGGACCTACGACTAACAGTAGCCGAGTTTACATAGCGAGGCTAAACATAGTGCCGATCAATACCCCGGTCTTTTGTGGTTCTCCGGCCGCTCCGCCTACAGTATGTTGGTTGTTAAACGGCCGTTTCGTAGTTATTGATAACGAAATGAGGATTCATTTTAAGACATCCAGATCGCGTTACCGCTCTCCAGGCGACCTTTTTGTGTGAACTACCAGGCGTCTCCTTTAAGTTCTCATTCGGTCGACGAACACAGCTGCGATCGATCTACAACGAATCGAACACACATTTACGACTTCGTGATTTGGTGTGCAAGTCTGTGTGTATCAATCAGTTCGCAAGAGCCGAAAGCGTCGAATGGGCAGGTAGAAGGACGAGATGCACAGAAGGACAGGGCACGGGCACAGGATGGAATCATCGCTACCACGTGTCAATCAACTGCGAGAACTGTGCAACAACTGTGTGCCCCTCCGATAGGGTGTGTGTGTGTATGTGTGTTCGCTTATGGCGGTGCGGTATTGCCATTGCCTTAGTAAGCACGCGAGTTGAATGGATGTGTTGATTGCGAGCAACAGTGGCAATCAAATTGAATATGAGGAGGAGCGTTGCGTTGGTGTAAAGGAAGGAATGGAGGGGCTTTTTGCGCATGGTTGGGCACATGTGGGATCGTTCGATGCAGTGTTGGCCAACATTGGATAGCTGCAACACTGCAACGGCGCCACTCCGGTCGGTCGAGAGTTAGCACGAAGGAATGAAATTGTTTTATCACACCGGTCCTGGCGGTGGTCGGTGGCCATCAACCGATCTTTCGATGGCTTGAGCTTTATTTTTAGCAGCCCAAGGGTAGAGTATACTAGGAGAAGGTGGAGAAGAAGGAACTTCGGTGCCATGATCTACCGCAATCCATTTTGCATCACTTGCATATCGAGAATAGGGCCCCGATGCAGCGC
>NC_064874.1:10921771-10939271 GCF_943734745.1 Anopheles darlingi | reverse complement strand
GGGCCACTTGAACCAAAGTGCCATCCGCATCTATTGCAATCTCATTTGCCAATGCCTAGCAAGTGCAAAGGTTGTGTAAGCAGTGGGCCAAATCCTATCACAAGTTTCTTTTTTTTTTTTTTTTCATTAATCCCGAGTCACACGAGTCAGCTATTATAATATATTGCTTCTATTAGTTCCCACAAACCTCCTATTATTTATTCTTTTATAAGCGCATCGCGTGAAAACAGATTATCGCTACTCTATACTTTGTTGCGTGTTGCTAGAATATTGTTTTATCGCGTTTCGGTTCCAGTTTCCCATTACCATGTTTCTAGAATCTAAGCTTTAATTTGCTTTTGTTAATCTGATATCCACTTTGCCCGCAGGGTGGATCAAGATTCGAGGCATTGCATTGCATGCATTTATCATCGGAAAAGTCGCTACAAAGCGCCAAATTGTCGAACAAGTGCTTGACTAATGCTGGGCCTGGTGGGTTCGTTAATGTATTCGCTTGCGTGTGGTGCGCTACAAGCGCAATCTTTTATGATACTAGTCATTGATGTGTTTGTTTCATTATATCCGTTTTATAGTCTGCATCAAACTGTGTAGCAATTGTCGGAACAAAATGTTGATTTTAGAAGCAAATGTTAGGTTTATCTCGTTTTAGAAATGTTCTTCTTTAGCCAAATTGTCCGGAATACCAAAGATTGTCAAACAAAAGATAAGCGAATATTCCACGGAAACGGTGGCGATATGAAATTAATGAAACCAAATCAATCTCATAAGGAAAACGGATTTCCTGGCTCCACTGGTAGTACGCCTCCCCAACGCAGGGATTTCCAGGGTTGCAGGGTTGTTATGAAATGGCCAGTTAGTTCAAACCGCCGAAGCCTCTGAGAGTGGACCGGCGGCGATGCCTGCGTCGACGATCCTCATGGTCGTCCCACACACACAGGCACACCACACCTCCAGTTTAGATGCGAGTTTGATGGATGCAGGGTGCAATGAATGCTAAATGATGGCGCGACTCTTGCCATAGGATAGCCTAATCGTTAGTAACTAATGGAAGGATGTGTACGTGTGTGTGTGTGCGTGTATGTATGTGTGTTATTAACAGTGCAATCAGGTGCAAAGTGTTTGCTGTAACAACGTACAGTATTCAGTTTTCCTCTTTTAAATAGTGCAACTTATTTATAGCAAAACATGTAATGAGTATGGTGAATGTTAAAACTGTTGGAAAGTATAGATAGGTAGGCAGGGCGAGAGGGGAGTTGTATAAGAAGAGTGAAAAGAGCAGAGCAGAATGAAGTCTCACTATATTGTTGGAAATAGTTTTAACTGGAATCCATATATGTTTCCTTCCGAACGTGGCATATCTTCTTGCTGTTACTGAATGAAGAAACAGATGTAACTTTGTACAACCCCCTTCTAAAGCAGTCGCACAGCGATCAGAGCTGAATCGTCAACAATTGTGCGACTCTAATTAGTTGCTTTTAGTTTGTTGCAAAGCATCGCCACCGCACCGTATTCGCGTGTAGCGGTGCATGTTGAACGTGTTGTAAAAGCGTGCTCGTGTTTAGTTGTTAATAATGCGTTCGCATGCGTTTATGTTATGTATTGCTGCATCCTGTACGTATCACGTGTATCCCTTTCGTTTGTGACCGTTGTTGTAAAACGATGTGAGAGGAGGAAAGAGAGAATGCAGTAAGTGCAAGACGCTTTTGGAAAATAGAACCGTTATTGTAGTGTAGCTCCCGCTGCAGTTTGCAAAACTCCCCGACTAGTGCGCGGGGAAAGGCTTTGAGCTTTGCATATACGGGTGCGCGAGTGCCGCTGCTGCGTGCTTTGTGAGTGGTTGTCAAAAGCGAAGGTAGAATATAATCGGGGATTGTCCAACCACTACAACCCCCCTTTAATTTCTGCTTCGATTTCGGTCAACGCTCCACGTGAACCAGCTCCGTGGAGGGATATGGCACCGTTTATTATTGAGTGAAAGAAGAAAGCGGAAAGCAAAACCAAAAACCAAAAATCACATATTCGACAAGTCGCCTTTTATACGCTCTCCTGTGGTCGTCATGTCGTATTGTTGCCATTCCTCCACGTGGTGCTTTCACACAGCGACACAGCGAAGATAGGAAGGAAACGCACATTATGTAACAACTAAAAATTGAAGAAAATCTGAAACTACCCCAAAAAGAAGCAGAACAAACATGAAAAAATCACACAAATCCGTCTGATAATATTTAAAGCGAAGAAAAGAGAAAATGACTATTGCAGTCGCTGCAGTAAAATCGGTGTCAAACGCTATTTGAAGCCGAACCAGAGAGATTTGTAGATCCTGCAACATGCCTCCAGGGAGGAGGAAAGCAAGAAGACAAGGCTGCAAGCAACGCATTTGAGCACCAACAAAACAGGTGTCCTATGCCACTTGTAACTGAGGCTGCTGTATGCGCTACAACTGTCTCTTGAAACCATTGAGGACTGTTTTAATAGAAATCCGTGCCGGGTGTCGCGCTCTAGCTCTGTTGAGATCAGCAAAATTAAAAGCAAAAGAAAGATTAGTTGATGCTCTGAATGGCCATACTAAGAGCTATGACTTTATTGTAAGCTCGTTTGCTTCTAAACTTCTTTTGCTCAGCTCCGGTTTGGGGAACTAAAGTACCTTGTTTGTTCGGAAATTCCTTTCTTCTAATCCACTGATAATTAGGTCTTGCGTTTGAATTGAACAATGATTTTAGCATAACAGAAGATAACTTATTACTAGTGTTCGTTTATCTATTTGTTCGTTGAAACTCGAGCTCTATGGGATTGATATTTGACCAAGAACTGAAGCGTGAACACCGGCAGGATGTTTGATTCAGCATGGGTAGACAGCTATAAGAAAAGCAGGTGACCGACGGCTAGAACAAAACATACGCAGATTGCATTCAATAGGCACGCTGTGGAGAACGGCGGCGGTGAGAATGGTAAGATGAATGATTCGTGTACATTAGTTGCATGTTAGGTAGAGTAAAAACACTACAATATTAACCATACTGTAACAACAAACAACAACAACAACAAAAACAACAATACATTATGCCAGACACCGACGGGTGGTCAATGAATCGCGAATGATGATGATGAATTCGGGAAAAAAAAACCCTCAAAACAAACCAAAACGAGAGAAAGAACCGAAAATAAAATCAACAAAAGTACCCTCATTATGCGTATAATTAGTGGCTCGTCGTGTCGGGCGTGTCACATACACCGATGTTTATACACGAAGCAGCCATAATTACCAAAAAGCAAAGCAAGCAAAAAGAGAAAACAAAGGAAAACATAAAGATGGAAGGCAAACCAAACAAAATATATACACAGCAAAGTGAATAGCGAAGCGATAAGAGGTCACCAGAATATATGAATAATTAGCGCAAACTGCATGTTACACAAGTCAAGAAAAGGAAGCGTGCGAATGGAACAGTGGTGAAACGGCTCGCCTCAAACCGTTCGATAGGGACCGCAACACCTGCGGTCCGTGCCTGATGGTAAGGTGCGCGTGCACGTTAAAGAGAAACCAAAAATTTGGATTAAAAAATCAAGATCGAAAGACAGCCTTTTCCGGAAAAGAAGGTGGAAAGGTGGCTCCAACGACGCACGTATATGGCACAAACACGGGAAATAAGTATATATATATACATATAAATTATATATATATACATATATACATACATACATACATATAAGATGTGAACCATGTATTGGGCAGAAATATGTGGTGTGGATGTAAGAAAAAGTCAAAGTGAGAAACAAATTTAGACATTTATAAGGACACGCCAGGCATATCGCGCCAAGCTGAAGCGCTAATGCAGGCGAGAATTGGTTTTACGATGAGCAAGTGAAACACACAAGGCCGCCTCGGTGTACGTACGTTAGTTTTCGCGAGCTCCTACTCCCACAGATTGATGAGCAATTTAGTAGAGGCAAGGAGCAGCAGACATTCGATTATGAGATGAGAAACAAAGTACCAGCCAGCCGCAAGTACTCCCAAACCGACCGACTGTGGCGCATTTGTTTCGAAGCGCAAAACACGTGAATAAGATCGCACGATTCGATCTTCGCTTTGATCAAACGCATTAAGCACCCCACGTAGTATTTGTATGTGTGTGTGTGTGTGTGTGTGTGTGTGTGTGCACGTGTGTATGTGTGCGGGTGTGAGTCTGTACGTACTACCGTCGTACTTCCCTACCATGCCTACCTGCTACGCTCTGGCAAGGATCCACCGCTTCAGATTCGGTGGAGCCGCATATCGTTGAGTGTTGCGATCGTAGAAAATAAACGCAAACACAAAACAATTGAAAAAGAAACAAACAAAACATACAATGTAGGATGAAATTATGAAAATATTAAAAAAAAACCCACAAATGTCCCACCGTGAACCACAAAACCACCATCCCCCACCCCTTTTCGCTTTCCGCGTCGTCGTCGTCCTTATTAATCAAGATCTACGATCCACCCACGCGATGCATACCCACACACATCCACACACGTACACAAGCTGCTAATGCTGCGCTGCAATTCCCAAGTGGTGCACCTTTTAAAGCATCTCTCTTGTGTTGTGTTTTCCCGTAAAAGACTGTCCTTTCCTTTTGTGCGGTTTCTAATCGAAGGGCAAAGAATGAGTGCATGAGTGGCCGTCTTTTCAGGACACCGGTTGTGCCCTGAAAGAGCAGAGTACGGGTGTATGAACGCGAATGAGAGTGAATGTGTGATTGGATTATTTTATCAAGTGACCCGGAATCATAGCAGCCATAGCCAAGGGTTCAGATGGCGAGCGGTCATAGCTAATACACCGTCCCGTTACCGGTTCACGATATGCTATTCATCTTAGCAGACGATTACAAAAGCATGCACTTCTATAACATACCTGTGGCGTAACCGACATCATTGATTCATAAATGGCCGGCCTCTTTTGACTGAGGATGTTATTTGGAGTTGGACTGTTGAAACGCACCGCGCTGAATCCTTCGACTACTAGATTCCCGGAACCATGAGCTTGGGTGCCAGTACAAAACGCGTAGCTCTGTGTATGGGACTCCAGGATAGCGGTATGTCGTTTATTGATTTTCCGTGTTTCGTACTCTGTGGACGAACACTCTGCTCGCTTCCGAAATATCAAAATGTGTGACCCCGAGTGGTGTGATAATAGATAATCGCGTCGCAAGCAACCAGGTCCTTATCGGCAATTCTACATGAGCAAAACCAAAACTAAAACCAGAAATCAAAGTTTGCCGTAATGTGTGGCATTGGTGCAGTGAGCGAAAGCGAAAAGAAGTCGAGGATCAAGAGACAACGCCACTCAGCAGACAGCCATGAGTGGAAATGGAAATATTGGCACGTTTGTTAATTTTCAACGTGCTGCAGAATGTCTGAGGCACTCGCAAAGGATACCAAAAACTTATATGAGTAAGAAAAACGCGTTGAGGGCTAATCCTTTAAAATTCCTAGCAATGCGACGGTGTGAGTGTGTGTAAATGGAAAATCGCAGAAGAAATTATCCCCTGAAGCCGCTATTCTGAGATAATATTTAGACAACAAAAGGAAAACGGAAACCTCTTTGAACGTGTGTGTGCGAGTGTGTGTGAGTGTGTGTGTGTGTGATGATATGTGTATGAGTGTCCTGTATTGATTTAATTGAAGTCAAACCTCCCGTATATTGTCTACCCGGTGTCATCAGGCATTGGATTCGGCTGCTGCGACCGGGATCCGGCAGATCTCCAAAAAAAGATGCAGAAGAAAATGAAGACGCCTGATTAAAGCACAAACAGAAGAAAACATAACCCCACTTTTATGGAGTAAAAATGGCAGCAAACGGTAATCCACACAAACACACCTACACACAAAAAAAAATCTCTTAAGGAAAAGCGGCAGACGCTGCGGGCGCGCCACATCTCATCTCTAGCGCGTTGGAGTGGCGTTATGGGACAATGATGATCTAGCACCGCGCCAGATTACACAGCTGTAAAGCGGGGTCAAGATTGCATATAGAAGAAAATAAGAAACCAAGTTTACAAAGGAAAAATACAAAAACAGAAAAAAACAAAAAATAGCGTCGTGTCGTAATGGGAACCTGGGGAGGGAAAAGCAAGGGATGAAAACTAATTCGCGGCAAAAGGAGAAAAACAGTGGAAAGAATGAGGTAGAACGGTGGATATATTAATATAAATACCAAAAATATTATATAACAACAAAAATAAAACAAACAATGCATATATATTTATATATGTATATATGTAAATTATTTATATATACATGTATACATATATAGATATGTTGAAACGTGATTATACCACAAAGGCGTGTAGTGATATTGTTATAATATTTCAACAGGTCGGTTTTCCAATGCCCCTAATCTCCATAGGGGTAGTGATGTCGTCCATATCTAGTGCTGTTGTTGTCCAATGCTCGTGATTTGATGCTGACGTCCTCCATGTCGCTAGTCCAGCAGAATCAAGAAATCGAGGCCAATACAGGTGCTCCATTTTACTTTCGCGCCTTCTACGCCTGAAATCCAAAGAAGGGTTGTCGTCGTCGTCGTCTATTATTCTCACCTGCTTCCTTCCTTTGACGATGGTTATGATTCTACAGTACAAAGATGACATATCTTGTTCAAAAGCTGACCATGCTCCATACTTGACCAGCGCAGCCTCTATATTCCGTTGATTCTGGGCGACTTACCGTTTTCAGCCATCTTTCGTGGTTCGTTTTTGGCGAGGTGGAAGGTTGTAATGTTACAAGAGTTTTTGGACCTTTTCCTATAGATAGCTTAAGTACAGCTTTAAACGGCCCGGCGGACATGACGAGGTGGCCGAGAGGTTAAGGCGTTGGACTGCTAATCCAATGTGCTCTGCACGCGTGGGTTCGAATCCCATCCTCGTCGACCAAGTGTTCTTTTTTATTTTATTCGCTTTTCTCGTTTGACCAAAAGGCATATAGGTGACACGTTAATTTCGTAACTGGCCCGAATCGGCTGCGCGCAACTTGTATTGCCACCTGCGCCCAATTTTGGAAGGATGAGGTGTCGAAGGACGACAAATAATTGCACATTGTTGCGTTTCAATAAACTGATGCGTTTAATTCTTAGTAAAGTAGAGAGAGAGAGAGAGACAGAGTGAAAAGCGAACAAAAAAAAGTTTCTTCCGACGAGGATGGGATTCGAACCCACGCGTGCAGAGCACATTGGATTAGCAGTCCAACGCCTTAACCTCTCGGCCACCTCGTCTTTTTTGAAGGTCAACCAACAACGGTATTAAAACATAGCTGTCATTACTTGAACTACGAACCACTGCTACAAACTTACCTATGAAAACAACAGTTTACTTCCACTAAATATTCATTACGAATAAAAAAAAAAAGAAGGTTGGATTATCGAACATTACTGTGTACAGAACGAAAATAGACAGATGATCGCTTGTTTCCAACCGTTCGCCTCTACCGCTCACGTGTTTTCAGTGAACGTCCTCGAGCTAGCTGCATAAAAAGGATGGATATTTACTTACGATCGACTTACTTCTGAACCAACCTCATTCTGGGATAACAACCCAGATGTGTTTTCCTGCCAGTGCTTGATCTCTCGCCATTAACCGTGCCGTTGACCGTTTTGGCGTTCGGACGTCATAATTCTCGAAAGCGGCTTTACGACGGCAAACAGAAAAAATGAAATTGAAATAAATAAATAAGTGAAAAGTTATCCACTGCTGCGGGAAACGACATTTAATTTTAGCGGATCGCACGCGACGCCATTCACGACCTTATCATCGCGGCAGATGGTTCTGGTTCATCCCGATTAATATGCTAGCAGCACGTCGTAGAGGGAACGTAACCTTCAATTTTTTTTACGCTAAATATGAGTTGATCTAAATCAAAGCAACACACACGTAGGTATATTAATAAAGATGTACTGCCGCCTAACAGGCTTAAACAGCGCCGGGTTGGTCGTGGTCAACCATGGTGACCGCAAACGAGGTCCACGGACACGGTGCCTTGGTTGGGAGAAAAGATGGCATTGTAATTAAATGATCCTTTGGATGATTTCCTTCGGCCGTATCCAGACGAGGCCAAGCCAAAACCCGCCAGACTAGAGCAGCTGGCGTTTTCATGTTTCGCCTTCTGGTTCAACGGTAGTAGGGTGTTTGGTCGAGGGAAAACGCGAAAGAAAAACCAAAACACACGCTTCGTGTATAGTGTACAGCTGTGTGTGCGGTTCCTTTGCGTTCTTGGGGAAAACCAGCGCGGTACAGGGGCCTACAGCACACTTGCTGCCAACGCTCGTTTCCTCGTAAACTCACGAGAGCGCCGAATGACGGTGTACGTCATGCCAAACATGCGCCAATTTTCCCGTCCCCAGACAGAGCGTAGGGCAGGAAAAATCCCTCCACACGAGACGGCCTCCGGCACCGTAGTTTGTGTTTTGATGCCGTCGGAAGCGGACGTGAAATCGAAAATTCATTGAATCGGCTCCTCGCTGCTTCGTGCAACAAGTGGACTTCTTGAAAGGGAGCCGGGTGAACCGACATATCGATCCAACAAACTAGAACGACTCTGCGACGGCATCCTTTGGCCTAGTATCCGTAGCGACTGTTGCTCTCCATCACTACTCCGTACCCCAGCTGTGCTGCAATTCGTTTGTGTATCGGATCGAATTTCTTACGGAGGGTAGTTCTAGCCAAGCGAAAACGGCGATGAGATATCCAAACACGCTCGATCTCAATACGTACCGGGCGTACATGTGTGCCAGGCACTTGAATCGTGACAAACACCGGCAGCTCGATGCCATCAATCTGGACTGGGACTTGAATGTAGCGGAACCGCTCAAAACGCTGTGTCTGAAGGCGATCGCCGAAAACTGGATGACGGTACCGTACTTCCGCGAGCTTCCCCTGTGCGAAGACCGACAGTATCTTCTGGATCTGTTGGATCTAAACTTTCCACTCGAGAATCTGTGTGCCCGCGTCCGTAGCGATGCATTTTGGAAGCGGGCATTCCAGCACCGTTGGCGCAATTTTGTCCCCATCGAGGTGGGCTCAAAACCTTGGATCCGGATCTATCTTGAGCAGCATCTGTCGGAGACGATCGAACATCTGAAGCCGGCCGACTATGATCAGGAGAGTGTGAGGAAAATCATCGATCTGTGCTCGCCGTTTGTGCGGGAACTGCGTATCGAACGGCTGCAACCATCGCTCTCCGACAACAGTGATCACGTGCCATTCGACATGATACTCGGGTGTTTGCGGAAGCTGCAGCGAATCAGCTTAACGTACGATGTGAAGGACGTTGGCCACAATTTCTTTCTCGGATGCGCGACCATCACGGAGATGGATGTGAAACTGATGACGCAGGGTCTGGAGCGGTGCGGAGATTTGACCGAATTCCGGTTGCACAGCAGTAAACTCGAACCGACCATGATGAAGCGCATCAGCGCGGCACTGATCAAGGGCTGCCCCAACCTGACCACGATCGCTTTTCCACACTGTCGCTGTGGCGATATCGGTCTGCGGGCGTTCTGCGAACCGATCAAACCGAACTCTTTCACCAATATACGGGAGATCGTGCTGACTAACAACTTCCTGTGTAAGTTGTCTCAAAGCCGCGTTTCGACATCGATCAGAGCCTTACAATATTTGTCATCTTGCCCTTCCAGCTCCGGAAAGTGTCCAGGAGCTTACGTGGCGCCTGCGGCATCGCCCTATCCAGCGACTAGACCTCCGGCTCAATCCCATCCTCACCGATGGTGCGATGATCATCATGACGGGCGTGCTGTACATGCCACTGAAAGAGTAAGTGCCGAGTAACATGCTGAAGGATGCGAACCGCCATTCATTGTGATCTGCCATCCTTTCGCTCTAGACTCAATCTAAGTTGCTGTTCGATCGATGAGCAAATCGAGGAACATTTGCTGATGTTGATACGGTTCAACTCTACCATCAGGCGGCTCGATATTTCCTCGAACCGTCTGGGACCGGCCATGGGCGAACGGTTGCTGCAGCGAGTGCGCGAGAATAAAGCGCTCCAGCATTTCGATCTACGCAATACGGACATTTCGTATGATGTGCGGGCGATCATCGATGAGGTGATCCTTGAAAATCGCGATCCACACAGCTTGAGCAGCTGGTAGCGTAGAAGATCCCTCTGTATTATCTATATTTTGCTCTATGTGTGAATTATGAGTGTGTACTAATTGAATATACTTTAAATGGTGCGTGATGAAAACTCCAACCCGTTCAACGAAGTTTCATTTCCCGCCGTAAACCGAATTCAAAATATTATTGCCACTGCAGCACAACTGTCCATCTAGCTGCATGGGTTAGCCCATTGGCTACATGGGTTATTTGGGTCGCGCGAACAACAAAAAAACACGTCAGCCTTTAAATAAAAATCGTATTTCGTGTCGGCGAGGTGGATTTATTTCGTGGATTTTGCTTGCGCTATCGCGGACATACTTTAGAATTCTGTTGTCCTAGTGCCGCAGGACAAAAGTGCAGTCAGACCGTGAGCGAAGTGGGAATATCGGATAGCCTGGCGAGAGCAGAAAATCTCCGGCGCGGCTTTTCACGTAGAAAACCACACATCGGGGTGTCCCGGACTATTTTCCCGAAATGTTGTTAAATCTGCACGATACGGGGTCGATCGCGGACAATCGGCGGTTAGGGACGGTTCTGTTGTTCATATTAATAGAACTGTTCCTCGACGGTAAGCCCAAATAAGCCTCTTGTGTACCGCTTTTCCACGGATAGCCAAACACTGACGTGTACTTTGCGCACCGCGAGCGCCGTGCCGCACGCGCCGTTGCTGTGGGACCAAGAAGAAGAGGAGGAAATCCGGAATCCTAATCAAGGAACATGTATCCTTCCAGGTGCCGAAAGTGCTTCACAGGCCGAGATTGAGCGACATCTCGAGATGGGCCGAGACTTCCTGGCCCGAGGTCAACTCTCGGACGCACTAACGCATTACCATGCAGCGGTCGGTAAGTGGCTGGGATGGGGCAGGGGGGAGGGCACACGCATAGTTTACTAATCGGGGGCACGTACGACAGGTGCGAGTCCAGATCAGCTGTGGTGTTGTGGTAACTTTTCAAAGCCATTTCGGGCTGTTTTCCTCCTGGCTAACTAGCCGAGCACAGCTGCTTATCAAAATCTTCCACTGAAAATGGCTTATCAGTCCAAATATGTGGCACCAATATCGCAGCGACACGTACTCCTCGTCGCTATATTTGCATTATCTGTTTCAATCTGTTATACCGCGAGATCTTGTTGGTGGATCATCAGCAGTGGTTGCTTTGATAAGACAAACGGGTTTTAACTGGACCATGGCCGGGTGTTCTTTATAATAATTCTATTATATTCTCTCAATTTTCTGAACATCGCAGAAGGCGACCCGAGCAACTACCTGACGTACTTCAAGCGTGGCACGGTCTACTTTGCCCTCGGTAAGGCCAAGTTCGCCGTCAGCGACTTCTCCCGGGTGCTGGAACTAAAACCCGACTTTACGGCTGCCCGGGCCCAGCGTGCCTCCGTCTTCCTGAAGATGGGTGACTTCGATAATGCCGAGACAGATCTGATGGTGGTGTTACGGCACGATCCGCATAACCCGGACGCAAATCAACAGTACAGCCGGATCGGGCCGGCCCGCGACCAATGGTACCTGTGCGTGGATGTGATGGAACGGGGTGATTACACGACCGCGATCGCACTCCTCACCCAACTGCTCGAGTACTGCCCATGGTCGGTGGAGATTCGGGAAGCTCGGGCTCAAATGTACCTGCGCATCGGTGACCGGATGGCTGCCGTTAGTGATTTCCGCTCGGTGAACCGGCTGTCACAGGACAGTACCGATGGGTACTATCAGCTGTCGCGCATTCTGTACGATGTCGGTGATTCCGGGGCGGCATTGAAGGAGATTCGCGAGTGTCTCCGATTGGATCCTGAGCATAAAGACTGCTTTCCGTTTTACAAAAAGATTAAGAAGGTGGACAAGGTGTACGTGGAGGCGCAACTAGCCCGAGAGGAGCAGCGGTACGGGGATTGTATTGCCGGGGGTGAGAAGTTGATCAAGCTGGAACCGGATGTGCCAATGATCGTGTACAATGGTAAACAGCTGCTGTGCAGCTGTCTTGTGAAGGACGAACAGTTTACGACGGCGGTAACGAGGTGCCGGGAAGCGCTCGACATCTACAGCGATCCGGAGGTGATGTGTGACCGGGCGGAAGCGCTGGTCGGGGCGGAGATGTACGATGAAGCGATCGTGCAGTACCGGGAGGCGCTCGAAATCAACGATAATCTGCAGCGAGCGAAGGACGGTATCGAGCATGCACAGCGCGTGCAGAAGCAGGCGGAACGGCGAGACTACTACAAGATCCTGGGTGTGAAGCGGTCGGCCACGAAGCAGGAGATCGTGAAGGCGTACCGGAAAGCGGCCCAAAAGTGGCACCCCGACAACTTCCAGGGTGATGAGAAGAAAATGGCCGAGAAGAAGTTCATTGACATTGCGGCGGCCAAGGAGGTGCTGACGGATCCGGAGAAGCGAAAGCAGTTCGATGCCGGCCAGGATCCGCTCGATCCGGAGGCGGGCCGCAATGGATTCGGTGGCGGAAATCCCTTCCATCACTTCCACCACGGGTCACCGTTCCAGTTCAAGTTCCACTTTACGTAAAGGGGCGGCAACAGGGTGCCTGATCGTGATAGCAGCTGCATACCTCTACACGCGCGTTTCAAGCTTAGCTGCCGATGAGGATAACAATGATGATGATGATGATGCAGATGAAGTACACGCCTTAGGAGATCGGACCTTCGGAGGTGGATCTACGGAGACAAGAAAATGAGAAACAAGCAATGCACGCTCAACAATGTAGGGACAAACGAGGGGGGAATGCCACAAAGTCTAGGAGATTCACAAAAACACAGAAACGTGCCAGCTTTAATTTATTTCTTCCTTATCAACGGAGCTCTTTTCCGAGTTCTTGCGGCCGGCGTGTGCATTAGTGCATTCTACCATACAGGGAGGGACTGATGGGAGTTAAAGACCGTGCGCTCGTTTCCCCGATAACCATGTGTGCGAGCAATGTGGAGATAGGTCGTACAAGACTTTGCGGTCCAACCTATTCTGTGTACCTATGAATCCACATCCTAGCATCTACCACAAGCTGTACAAGTGACTGAGCAGAATAGTTGAGAGCCGCCGGAGGCGAAAAAAATATCACAGAGCGCGAAGGTGAAAAAAACTAGCTTCATAAAATATTTTGTAAATAATAATTACATATGCTTTGATTAAAACTTAATTCATAAAATAAATTGCTAGTGATATTAATGATGGAGTTCTATTATCTTGGTGAAATGCCGCCTCAGCAGACGATTTCTGTTGAGAATATTGGCGCTGACGTGTCCAACTAAAAGGATAGGTTTCCCGAAGTGCATCTCGGTTGGCTTATAAAATGTGTAAATTCAACCTCATACATTAACCATAACTGGAATAAGTGTTCAATATTGAAATGAGATAGGCTCTGAATGATTAAAATCAATATTTTCCGGAATAATTTTACCTCAACGGCCGATTTGAAGAAACGAATTCCACTTTTTTATTCGCCGTGGCCACACGAGGCGTAAACGCTAGCGTAAATATAAAAATAAGGGTTAAGCATAAATGGATTTACGCGTCAATTTATAACTCCGCGTGACGTGTATACTTTTTGGCATTAATTTCTACAATTACGTTAGAATTTACGCTTCGTCTGGCCACGGCTAAAAGTCCCTTTTGCAATCAAGCAACGAAACCCATTTTATATCCAGAGCGACTGGGTAACTGTCACCGCGAACGGAAATAGAACGGCCGTCAAACGACACCGACTGACAGCCACTGTCAAGTTCTCTCTCTTTTTCCGGCATCGTGTACGCTAGCTGGACACAACATCTGCGAAAGGTAGTGAAAAATTCGAAAAATCTTCTTGAAAACAATCCCATCCTCCCGAATCGTCCGTCGATGATCTGCATCGCTGAACCGCCCACTCGCTACATCAAGTTTTGGGAGGTTTTATGCTTCGTGATTCCGAAAAATCGATCGATTTCTGGGTGTTGTTGACAGTGGTGTGTGCCCCGGTTGTATCCGAGCGCTGACATGCCGCCAGCGCCGCAAGCAACGCCTCGGTTTCGGTTTGATTCGCAAATAAGATACTGTTTTCAGCGAAATGCTAGTAAACTGTGGAAAAGAACGACGAACCACGGCTTCCGTCGATGCGATTGTTTTCATGGAGATACCCTAACCTGCTCCCTCCGGGCTAAACACACCTGCACCCAGAGAAGAACCCCGATCTGACTAATGGATGTTCTTGTTTTGTTCTGTTGCAGCCTGATTAGCAATGGCTGATACCGCTAAGAAACCGGCCCCGGCCAAGAAGGCCGCACCGAAGAAGGCAGCCGCAGCGGCTGCTCCCGCCGCCAAGGCTGCTGCCACGAAGGGATCGAAGAAAACCGATCGTGCTGCCATCCGCGCCCGTACCCACAAGCCAAAGGGAGAGCGCACGCCGAAACCGGCACTACCCCGCACCGTCAAAAGCTGCGGTAGACTGTGGGCGAAGGCTATCTTCACCGGCTACAAGCGCGGTCTGCGCAACCAGCACGAGAACCACGCACTGTTGAAGATCGAAGGTTGCCGCAACCGCAAGAGCGTCCTGTTCTACATTGGCAAGCGTTGCGTGTACGTGTACCGTGGCAAGGCGAAGCGCAACGTGCCCGGAGGAACGAAGAAGTCCACCATCCGCGCCATCTGGGGCAAGATTACCCGTTCGCACGGTAACAGTGGCAGCGTACGTGCCCGATTCCGCAAGAACCTGCCCGGACACGCCATGGGCCATCGCATCCGTATCGTAAGTATACCCTCGGTCGCAGTTGCCGATCCCGTTGCTAGATGTCGAGTTTATTCTTAACGTTTGGTTCCCGTTTTGTCTTTGCAGATGCTTTACCCGTCGCGTATCTAAATGCAAGTGAGAAATGGTGTGTACATTTATAATGGAATCCTACAATAAAAGAGCGAAGTTCTCAGTACCTCCAGGATAAATGTAATTCGAGTTTGAGTTGAGGTGTTTCGTTGCTGTCCGCTGTGGACGCCGTGTTTCCGAATCATTCTATGTTGTGGTTGTGGTGTCGGTGTTGTTCTAATTCCTCCAATATATACAGTTCATGCGGGGGAGCCAGGTGTGATAGTGATTTGCTGCAATAGCCATAGATGATACTTTGGTCCTTGTTGCACCACGAAGACAAGTATGTATAGTATATAATACATAAACGTATAATGACGAAGTATAAATTACACATCTATTCTTTGGAATAACGTTCTTAAAATCTTTCGCAAAAACTTTCGCTCATAGGCTGCTCTATAGCTACTGTTTAACAATAAATGTCCAAGAACGCTATAAGCACACTTTGTTTTACATAACTGATGCAGTGTGGGCCTTCCGTTGACGTTTGAATTATCGCTTTTCTTGTGTGCATGAGAGACCTTGTTGTTGTTGATTGAACACATGTATCTTTCAAATTCTAGTCACTTCAACTCATGAATACTGATTATTTAAGAATGAAGTGTAACAAAAAGAGAAAGTCTACAGCTATCGACACTCCAACCTAGCCCAGTATCGCGATTGTATCATCCCCTGGTCAAACCCACCGGCGCCACGACCCTTGTCGTCGCGCCTTGCCATTTCCCCTGCATGCTAATCCATCAAAAACTAATTAGGAAATTGGATGCCGCCACAGCCCCTCAGTTGTAGACCAGCAGAGACCATGCTGGACAACCCAATGTCGTCGAACGCCTGCGTTCCCCATGATGAGTACGACACACTGATACAAATGAACTGCCATCAGCCGACCGACCGGAGCAAAAGGATGGTAGAAAATGTAGATTACAATAACTTGTCCGTCCGGTTCTCCAAGAGTGGTGGTACTTGGGATGAGTAACATAAACAAGGGAGACATATTATAAAAAGTTCACAAGACACACACACGCAGGTTCAAAATGGAAGGCTGCCTTATGCAATCCGAAGATCAATTGGAATTCAATTTGCTTGAATGGATCATAACTCTAAATACGCTAATACTCTCCACGGTGGTGGTGGCCTCGTTATGATTATTAAATGGTACACGATTAAGTGATAGCCGGTCACCGCCATCACTGACGACAGCGTCTACCACGTCTCGCTGCCTTGCAAGGTGGAATGGAATAGAAATTAATTAATTGGAAATTGATATTGTCCATCGAAGCTGCGTGGACGAGTTCTTCGTGCCCATATCCGATTTCAATCAAGCGCATTAATCCCGACGGCACCGTTCTAACTCTCGAAGCTGGAAAATCGATTTCGCTCTACTTGTCTGCCGTGCAAAACGCTAGCATACCCTGGAGGCCGGGATTCGCGAAGAATTTTGAACAACTTTTAAGTTGCTTTTTCGCAGGAGTATCTTTGAATTGATTGTAACAGCTGGGTAATCGAAATGAGGAAAGAAAACGAAGAGACGAGATCGTCGAAAGAAACTACCGAACCTGGTTTGGGCCATCAGGAGTCAATGAGGCGTGTTTGACAAACCGATTACCCTACAAGTTATGTGTCTGCACGTGACTGTTCCAAAACGCAAAGGAATATCAATTACCGCAGGCACGGTTCGTCCAGTTCCGCCAAGCATTGTGCGCAAGCTTGCGAAATTGATTTTACAACTGCACTTTCTGCTACTTTGCTGTGGCCACGACCACACCGACCGCAGGTTTGAGATGCGTTCGGAGTAGCCCAAAGACATGTTACTAACCAGACCCATCATCGACCGCTTTTGACAGGCAGCATGTGTCCAACAGTTGCTGGAGCAGTAGTGCGTGCAGAGCCGAGATCCTCGACCTGCGGACTCGAATCCGCCCAAAAACCTTTCTCTCACGATCTTCGCTTCAGCCACTTAGCTGCATTCTCGTTTCACTGGAATACTGGCGTGTCGTTTATGGCCACAGCAGTAGTGGCTCGGATCCATACAAATGTTACTTTTAACTTCACTTCCCAGCTCAACGCACGGCACGTGTTAGCTTGTCTCCAGTAACGATCGTACGAGACGGGGTGGAAAGTGCAAATTATCCTACGACTGCAGTTTGACTGCAGCTTTCGCATACTGGCGCTTTCCATAGATAAACGGTTCAAAAATTGACTATCGTGTTTAGTTTGGACGTCTCTAGTGGATCGTGAAAATGAAGAGACTGATTTCTTGTTTTATTCATTGAACCGGAACAGCGTCTAGCAACCAACCAGCAATTTGTCTTCAGTATATGCAACACTAAACCACACCTTTTACATGGCGAATCATCAAATTCGTTCTATATTCAATTTAAAATACTGTTATCATTTTCTTCAGTAACATTTGAAATATCGGAAGCTATCGGTCGGTATTTCTCTTGTGGAGAAATATCGAAGGAATTGCCAGTTACATTTCCAACGAATGCATTAGAAGCACATTCGTACAAC
>NC_064874.1:10856771-10916771 GCF_943734745.1 Anopheles darlingi | reverse complement strand
AGTGTGTGTTTTTTGTACAGCGAACGAGTGTGTGACAAGCAAATTGCAGTGTAAAGTGGTGCTTAAAATCCATTCTTCTTGGGTTCTCCTTGGTCGTCGTCGGTCAAACCACCTGCCAGCATAAAACCCTCACACGCAAACACGTACACACGCACCAAGGTGCGCGATCGAGAGCGAGAGAGAGAAGCACCGCAAGTGCTTCTTCAGCATAAGTCAAGCGGAACAACCAGGAGCGTGAGGGTTGTAACAATAGCATCTTCAGGTGCACCAGCACCACCAACAACAGCAACAGCGGCAACCTGGGGGGAAAGAACATAAGAGATACGCACAATCACAACGGAAACTTAAAGGTAAGAAGCAAAGTGCAGAAGCGCTGATGCGAGCGAAGTGAAGCGAGTGAAGAAGCGAAGAACAGGCCAAAGTCAAAGCGTCGGAAAAAAGGGGGGAAACTTATGCTGCACCAACGCCGAACGCCATGCAGACAAAACGTCGTCATCGTCGTCGTCGTGGGTGACAAACTCAGGAAACACGGGAAAGCTGCGGCATCGGAAAAACCACAGAAACTCGAGCGGCGATGGCGGCGACGGTGGAGGCAGAGGTTCTTACTCATCGCTCACCACCACTCGACCAAACACCATCATCAGCACGAGATACATAACCCCATGTGTCTGTACCAACCGGTCCCGCCACCGTCGCCGCCACCGTGTTTCACATTTTCACGGAACACTGCCTTTCTGAGTCAGCCAATCAGCTTCTAAACCCCCTTTTTTCCTGGCGAGACCACAACCCCTCCGGAACGACCACAGGGTTCCTCTTTGTTGGTGCCCAGGGGAGGAAGGCTAGAGGAACGGGATGGAATGATGTGGTTATTGTAGGGGTTTCCGTTTGTAGGAGTTATGCGCCCAGAACAAAAAGACAGGTGCGGCAGAGAAGATGTTGCCTCCGATTATGACACCCTAACCTGTATGCGAAGGTTGGTCGCCGTTGGCCGCTTTGCCAGAACACATTTCGAATTTTACATTCAATTGGTTGGAGCGCTAGGCTGTGGGCTAGCGTCTTTGTGTGTGTGTAATTTATACGAGTATATAAGGGAAACGCAATTAAATACCCTTTTAATCTTAGAATGTGTTAGGCGAAAGGTAAAAGGAAAGGATAATTGTTGACCTAATGGCGCCACGAAGCATAATTTTTCCTCCCAAACACCAACTGTTTGATTGAGCATATGTCTGGCATGATCTTCTTGAGAAATAATTGGTGACTGGAGGTTAGTGAGATGGCAATCCTTCACAGCAAGGGCTTACCAATATCAAATAAACTAAATCCAAGCCCATTATTTGAGGGAACCATGCTAATCGTCAGTTCCTTTACGATCTAATACCCATTTCCGTTCGAATTGTGTTTGTTTAATCAGGGTCAATACTTGCAGTCTCGTTCGCTCGATGCTTTCTTAATGCTAATCTTCTATCAGACAGAAAATGAGCAAACAGACAAAAACCTCACCGCGCGCGCGCGCCCATTTGGCGTGCCGAATTCGCGGACTTGGAGCGGCGTAATCGGGTGTCGGAGTTTTATTTTTTTTTTTATTTTGGGAAAGTAACTTTTCTGTGTCAGTTTTTCCGTCCGTTTTCCACCGAAATCGAAATCCGAATCGCGTTAGATTTTCAACGGTTAATCGGTTTGATAAACCGTTTCACCGGAAGCATATCGTGGTGTACAATCACCCAACCGGCCACGGCCGGTAGCGATCGAACGGTTAGACAGACGGTGGAAAGTAATCAGAAACATTCGGCAATCATCGATCGAATTAATGTAATGCTGTTGGCTTGTTTCACTTGTCAAAGAATCCCGAGGAAAGGATGTGGAAAATAGAAGAAAAATTATCGACCCAAAGACTTGCAGCACCCGTCTAGGGTCATGTTTAGGTTAGAAGACCGATAAGCTCCAATAGCGAGCGGTACCAGCTAGCGAAAATGTCAATGAAAACGGTTCCCACATTGCCGATGGTCGATGGTCGATGATGAATTTGAATGCAAATGGAAAGCAAACTTTCCATTTTGCATATCGATTCAAACCAAATGGTTCGTGTTCGATTTTCCCGACCAAACCATTTCCATTTCCTGGGGCCAGCGCCGGGGCTCTCGATAGTCGATCGCATAATTCGTCGTTTCTAAACCGTTCTGTCGAATCCGTGGTCTCTGGACTCGTGATTGGCGTGGGATGGTATGATTTATCTTCCGGTCGTCGAAACCTCAGACTCATCTGCCCGCCGGCGGTATGTCCCTGGCCATGAGTCCGATGTCGAATGATTCATTATTAACGCATCGCATTTGGGGACCGGTGAGTCACGTCAATCGTTCCATGGAGATTTCAGGAGAAGAACAGCGACCACAAAGTCGCGGAGACGTACCTGAGACAATCGTGACAGCTACTGCTAGACCTAGAGATCCAGACAACAAACAATGGCGGTAAAAGGTCTCATTTTGGCAGCTTCTGTGAGCTTTCATTGCACAATAACCCTGACGTGGACTGTGATTTAATGTTAAATTCATTTAACTTAATCCTGACCCCACTACTGGGGCGCATACCGCATGGAAATGAGACGTAATTAATGTCGGTTGACTGGCTTTTAGCAGCAGCAGCAGCAGCAGCAGCAGCAGCAACATCTTCCCCAATTCTCGTCTCCTGTACGGACTGTTGTTTTAATCAAATTACCGGCTCTGACTTCGCACAAGGATTCTCTCCACATTGTTTCGGTTTTTAACGCGTGGTAGTGGTGGTGGTAAGGAAATGATCCTTTTATTCCGCTGCGTGCCTCGAGGCAGGAACGAGACCGTGGAACATGACGAAGGAAGTGGATATGCAGCACTGCTCCTGTTTTTGCAGGATTCCTCTGCCAAGGAAGCGGATTTCCGATGATGATGATGGTGATGATGCTGATGGGATGAGGCCAGCCAGTGTGAGACATTTTTAATCTAATTTCGTACCAACGACGCCCACGAACCGTTTACCCTGGCACGTGGTGCCACATTGTCTTATACGTCTTTGCAGACAACGTGCTCTCCTCGAAGGCTTCCGGTGTTGAGTTTCCAAGAAACCAGTCCTCGAAGGCGACGTAGTTTGCCGGCAGGACACCGGAGCAGCGGTAGGACCTTTCATGTTTTACTTTTGAAAAAAAAAAGCTATGAAAAACATAGCGGGCAAATGGCATTCTAATGATTGGCCGATGTCGGTGACAAACACACTAACCAATGATCATCATTCAAGAGGCGTGCAGAGCGAGAACTTAAACTTTACTTTTCGGAGAATGGCCAACGGAGTCGAGGTAAATCTGGTACGCTCTCCTCCCTGCAACTCTTGGGTATTCACGGGGTCTATATTTAGCAGCAGCAGCAGCAGCAGCGGTGGCGTTATGTTGCTGCACCGGCGTGGACCCAGTTCGTAATTTCATGCTTCATCGCACTGCTACGGGAATGATCCCTTGCTGGCGGTGCAGGCCAACGAGAGGGATGCAGGGTGGAATGCATTCCGTGAATTGCAAAGTTGGAGCTCTCCCTTGCTGTTGCAGTGGCTCAAAATGTTCCGGTGTACTCCGGAGCATGTAAAAGTGTGCTGGCCAGCAATTCAATTTTCCAAGCAGCACCAGCACCACCACGGCGTGGTGAAAATGGCCTGGCAGTCAGGAGAAGGTTTCAGCATCAAAGTAACGGAAAAAGTCAAAGCCTACCTCTCGCTGGCCGTCGGTATGTCTCACGTAACACTGGGGATTTTGAATCAAACTTAACCGGTAGCAGGACGCTCAAGGGCCAGAGCTTCTAGCTTGGTTTGAGGTGTGTGTGTGTGTGTGTGTCAGGAGGCAAAAGTTACGGCATTACGTTGAACTTGGTCGGTACCATTTCAGGTCCCCGGCTAGCCAGGGCTCTCTCGTAGATTTATTCTTTTAAAACCCACAGACAGAATGCTTCATTAGCTAACCCGATCGATGGTTACTGTGTGTTGGTGCGAGCGCAGGCGAAAGTGGAACAAACCGGTGTGCCGGTTGTAACCAGATCATTTGCACAACGAATGCTCTATTAGCTTGCTAAAATTAGAATTCGATGTTTTTGGCATTAAATTCCAATAGAATAGCGTAACAGCCCCTCCTCTTTCTCTACGACTCCTTCTGTCGGCGGCTGTTTACATTTCAGTCAACCAGCTCGAAGCACACCATCCCACAAATCGCTTCATAGAGTAAAGGGCTTGCGAGCTGCTTCGATGAGGAGGATGGCGGTGGTGAGACTCATCACATCAGCCGCCAAAGCGAATCGATCGCTGCGGAGTGGCATTTTAAGCTAATTTGTTTCGCATTTTGGCATTCCATCGATCACGGCCCCTGTCTGAAGGGGGAATGGATTTTTGGTCGCGTTACGGTGTGGTATCCGGATAGAATCCACATAATTTGCTGTGACAATCCATTTGTGACATCGACATCGAAACGGAGCGCGGAGGGCGTGCAAATAGGTCACTGGAACGGTCGTTATGGAGATCATATTTGAAGACAGAGTGAGAGAGATAGAGAGGGAAGACTGTGGCCCGAAATGGCATGCTGTGCGGTGTGTTGGAAAGAATTTATTCGAAATCCTGTGTTCCACGTGGGGCTGGAGCAGCGCTCGAACGGCGATGACATCGGAATTCGGTTTCGTTCATATTTATCGCCCGAGCTTAACTTCTGGAACTAGCCACAATCGTGTGTATGGAGCTTCAACACGGGCCCTTTAACAGCCACGTTTCCGTTCCGGAATGGCGAGAAAGTGAAAGGAAACAAATTGTTATGCGGGCATTAGCCAGTGTCCCATCTGCGAGCGAGCCCTTTTCGGTGTCGGAGAGCAGGGCGGGCGGGGGGAAACCTGAAACGCGAACCACCACGAGCGCGCACAGATGCACATTAAGTCCAGTAAACATGTCCCTTGGCTCCAGGGCGCTGTGGTTGGCTGTGAGCTTTTATCGATGGCCAGCAATGGACGAAACAGCGTGCCGGGCCTCCCAGCACATTATAGATTTGGTTTGGTGGTGATCCCTGAGCCCTGAGCTCACTCCTACTGCTAGGCTGTAGCAGTAACAGCGGCAATACAACAGCACACAACACAAGCGCCGTCAACGCTGCGTGCACCACAGGGTCAGAGGGGCTCGAGGTCGGTCCACCGTATATCATGTCCTCCACACTAACCAACCAACCAACCAACCAAACGTATGTTTAGCGAAGCAGAAAGCACCAAACGGCGGAACGGCGGACACATCACATACAAGCCCGCTACTATACTAATGGTACGCTTCTCGCTTCGCGGACAAACCCACCACGCGGGGTCTCTCGTGCCCCGGGATGGCCGGGGAATGATTTGTTTGTGGAGTCGGCATACAAGCGGATTTATGCTGCACGTAACACCAGCTCCAGCATCACTTGAAACACAAACCATCATCTCTCTTTCTCTTTCGCTCGCTCTCTCTCTTTCTCTCGGCCACTTCAACAAACGACGAGTGTGTGTGTGTGTGTGTGTGTGTGTTAGTGGCTAGTCTCCAGTTTCCAGTGGAGCTCCACCTGAAGCTGCATCAGCCCCGGTTCGTTTCATTTTAATGTTTTATGCTATGCGCTCGTCGCGTCTCCCGCTCTCGCCTGGCTGCATTGTTGTGGCTTTGGTGGTGGGCATCCCGGCATTTCTGTGACCCGAGGATGAATGGTTTCCCGAGTTTCGATTTTCCAGGCGAGATGGCTCGGTCCCGGTCTCGGTCGCCCCACAGCTGCATTCCGTCCACTTTGGCACGATTTTCCACGAAAGATTTTTTGTTTTTACTGGCCTGGCGCTTCCCTGGCCGCGGGGAAAACGCTTGAACTTGACGAGCCGCGATGAGTGGCTTGGGAGTGGCCTACTCAACAGTAGAACTCCTTTGCGAGCCCTAGAATGAACCTAAAGCTGGTGGAACGGATTAATTTTCATCCAATTGAAGCTTAATTAGCGAGTGTTCGTTGGGTTTATTGGCGCTGGTGGATCCTACTTCTTGTTGATTTGTCACAAAGAGTTCCAATAAAAAAACACATGCACACTCCTTAAGATGAACAAGAAAAATCATCTTTTCTATGTATCGCATCACAAACGAACGCATAGGTAACTACGTCTTATTGGTAACTACGGTAGTGATGCCTATAACTACCATGGATTACTACCATTTCTATGGTTTGCTTTGTTTTAGGCTTAACCAATGCCTCAAAAGCACACGGTGCACGGAGCACCACTTCGTTTTTTTTTTGGCCACCAATTTGTCATCAAGGCGCCGAAATGTTGAAATGGAATCTATTTGATTAATAGCAGGGTACGCAAAAAGATGAAAAAATGGCGTCGATAAATTGGAAAAGTTTTGGCGAAAAATTGCACTCATCAGCAGCAGCAGCAGCAGCTCGAGTGAGGCGGCGGCGAGTGGGCAGGGCAAACATTCGGATTCGGTTGCGTCTTGGCCAAAAACACCGTTCTTTAGGCACGCCACGTTCTTGGGACCCCGCACCATAATGCGGTATTAATAATGAAGCCATTAAACGTGCATTACGGCAACGATCTGGTTTTTCGCCAACATCCACACCCACCTTGCGAGGTCGAACCACACCCAGCGGCGGATGGGTTTGGTGGGTGGGTGGGTGGCGGAAAAATGGGAAACAATAAATGGGAATCGAATTGTGCGGCGTCGGCGGCGGCTACACCGGTTGGTTGCGAGAAGATTTGTGCTCCAATCTGACTGCCTGCCCGACCCGACTCGAATGTGCCAATCTTTTTGTGTGTGTGTGTGTGTGTGTAAAAGCAAATGTTCGCGCCAATACGCAAGATGCATTTGGGTGCGGCAACAACATCCAGCAGCGCGTTCGGCCAAACCTCGACCCAGCCCAGGGGGGTCCAACGATGATGATGGAATAATTTATCTTTGCGAGCGCGCAAAACCAAAAAAAAAAAAAGAAACGAAGGAGGCAGAAACTTAAGAAAAACCCACCCCCAACAGAGGGATGGTGGAAGGGTGGAGAAGGTGTGATGAAAGTGGCTTGATGTGATGCGATTTGGCGCTTGGAGAGCAACACCACCTGCAACAGCAGCAGCAGCAGGAGTAGCGATGGTGTTAGAGTGCTACTTATACATTATTGGCAACTGTTCAGCACTATGGCCGCGACGTACCCACGACGAGCGCAAAAGTCACTGTCTTGCAATCTCTTATCTTAACGAGAAAACCGCGAAAATGTTGCAACCGTAACTGTTGCTGCTGCTGCTGCTGCTGTTACTGGCGGTCCTTGGCTACCGGATTGATGGTTAGATTGAGTTCGAATGACCTCCACCGGAGGTCAAGTGATTAATTGAACCAGATGGTTCGCAAGCCGCTCGGTCGGTCGGTGGGTTGGTTGGCCGATGTGGTGTGTACTTGTGGGCGGCTGGTCGGCTTTCATTAGCACCGATGGCAAAGCGGGGACCAGCAATGGCTGGCTGGCTGGTTTGTTATTCATCATCATCCGCACGTTCGTTCGTACGTACGTACGTCCGTGCTCCAACGGAAACTGTTCAATCAAATCGATCTATAACGGCAACAATTCTTAATCGCTAATGCTCCTCATGACCAACCAGGGTGGGGGAACGGTTGGATGGCGGATGTTCTCTTCTATGCAAAGTGGATTTGCGAAAGTGATTTAGTGTGCTATCTGGCTGGCTGGCTAGCTGGCTGGCTGGCTCGCAAACAGTGTGAGTAAGCGATACGAAATGTTATCATAATGTCTCGTTATTTGCAAAACAACCACCGAGCACATGTAGTAACTGATAAATCAAACGCCATCCCCAGCTACCATAGCATCTACCGGGACGGAAAAGATGCTGCGGACGTTATCAGTGGCCGGTGCCGGTGTTCCAGCACCGGCCAGGACATGATGTCGAATGTCGGGCAAGAAGATAGCCCTCCCCTCCCCACTCTCCGGGCAGAGGGTGTGCGAAATGACGTTATCTCGAATGCAAAGTTGGCCAACTTCTGTATCTATCGCGCGCGCGACACACATTGGCGCAAGCAAACAGAAACAGCGCGGTTTAGTAGACCAGCACTAAACGAAGTGTGTGTATTACATACTACGTCACCCGAAACGCACATACAAACACAAACACGGACGCTATCAGATAAATGTTTTGCAAAATAAGATCGCATCGAGCGGTGTTGTGTTTCCATATGTTTCCTTCCGTGCCTCTCGAGTGTCAAGTAGAAGCTTGCTGCAGGTATACAGCCCCTAGAACGTTCTAGAACCGTAGCGGCCGGCCTAGTAGTGCTTCGATTACCTTTTAACCACGAAATACGTCGCTGTACTAACCACTCGCAGAGAGTCCTACCTACTACGGAACACGGAGCGGTCAACCATCGGCGCGGTGTTTTGCGGTGAGTTATTTTGTGGAGAACCTTGGTGCGTTACCTCGAGCATTGCTTCGAGCGCGATACGGCGCTCGGATTATGGCGACCGGAAGCTTCGACTTCCGACATAGCGATTTCGCACCTCACTAATGGTGCACCGGCGCAATCGATGTCCCTGACTGACTGTTGCGCGGTGATCGATGCATCTAGATGTGTTTCGTCGAACTGCTTGCTGGTTGCCGCTGGTGTGTGCATTGTCCCTTCGCTCCAGGGACATTGAACTGCGGCGGTTGTAGTTTCGAATTGTTTCCTCTTATTTTAGCGATCCGCTGGCGTTAATGGCTCATGTAATAGTAGTCCAGATTGAGTGTTAAATCGCCTCGTTATTACATCCCCCTGTAATGGCGCACACCTTCTAATCCGATGACTGACAGCTGATGAGCACGTGTGTGTGTGTGTGTGTGTGTACGTTTGGCGCGACATTGGGGCCGATCGATGCACAAAGTAAACAAAAAACACATTTATTGTGGCAATCGCAGCAACGGTAGGCGGTAACAGGCTTGGCATACGTTGTTGCACTTTGACGGATGGATGCAGCGGACGCCAGCGATGGAAACGCCTGGCCTGCCATGCCGGATGAGATGGCTCCGGCTGATGCTTCGTCCTTATCGGCAGCCGATCGGCGCGGGCCGGGTGCCCCAGAGATAAGGCCCCGAGGGAGTCTCCCTTCTTCTCGGGGCGTTGCTTTGATTTTGGGCGTGGGATTCAGGATTTGCGTTGCAGAAGAGAAAAGCAACTGGCACTGGCTGTGGTGCGGTGTGGGTGGGTGGAGGTGCTGCGATTGGTTCTGTTTGGTTTTCCCAGACACTCGAGCACCGCGATAAGGGGGCTCCACAGACCGTTAGCTTAATTAGGCCTTTTTTTTTTTGGTGCGCTTCTTCCGTCGACTGTTTCCCACTTCTAACTGTTTTTTTTCTCATTCGTTTATTTGTTCTTTTCTTTCTCTCATTTTCAGGTAAGAACCTTCTCCTCTCTTCTACTTCTACCACTGCATAGAACGCTGCGCTGTCCCACTCTGGGGGCGCCTTCGGTATGTAATTGGCACAATATGGCCATTGGCATGGGATTTGCTTTTTTCCTGTTGTTTTCGTCTATTCGTCTTGTTTGCGCTTGTTTGTGTGGCACGGGAGGGAGGCCAAGATGGTTTTATTAATCAGCTGTTATTAATAACCGGCGCCGAACGGTTCGGAATTGCGTTGCAGATTGGAGCTCCTTCAACACACGGGATGTTCAACCTGACCAGCGCATCAATTGATAACGCGCGTATTCTCCGGTAATGCCAATTTGCTTGGGGGAACTCCAGAGCAATGTGGTAGTGGCAGCTGGATTGAGCTTTGCACCGGATCGTAGCAGCCGTACTGAGTGTTCAACTTGCACTGGATGACCTCTATAGGCATCGAACGAGATCGCACCAGTTACATTATTACTCGATTGATAGCATTATCATTTTCGACGCGATAGAATATTATAATACGATTTCTGCGTAATAACCTTCAATCGTGGAATCATGTTATTGATAGCAGTGACAGAAGTGCTATACACAACAGTAACCAAAACAGTACCTCTTAAAGATAGTGTTATCATTCTGAAACTCTTATCCTGGTGCTCACCGATGGCACTTGTTTCAAGGAACCAAGCCAGGGCCTGGTTTCTCTGGCAGATGCATACTATCTTATCCTTCGCGCGATGCTACACTCTCCATTTTCTCCTTCGAAAAACCAGGAAGACCAGCAGCTCGTGGAACTGGAAATGGTAAACTTTCCATCAGCACCACAGAACCAGAACATTAGAAGTGCTTCTTGAGCGTTCGCTCTTGTGGTCTGGTCTTCGTGTATCTCGTTCGTCCGCCAGACCCAATGGTCTTCCATGTCCGTGTGCTCCTACACAGTTCTGGAATGTTAATCCAGCGCGTCTATGCTCCGGTGGGTTTAGGGCCCGATGGAAGCGGAGCTCCTTTACTGCTCAATAATCGTCGCTCGTAACCTCACTCAAGTGTGTATGTGTGCCTGTGGTTTCATTAATGTCTATCTACCGCTTTCTATCGACCAACGACCAACAGCCAGCCAGTCCAACAGACGGCCGAAGCGACGGTGGTCATGATTTGAAGTTGCTTCTGCGGCCCCTTCTTCCTCGTGTTCCCGATGCCTTCAGTACGTTCTTCCCAACGCGAGCGACCTGTTCTAGTTCGGTGCCGGGACCTCTCCACCATCTTGGCTAAGATGGTCGCCGAAGCAAGGAAAGGCAGAGGAGAAAGAACGCCAGGCCCCACGCTGGTTCAATGATCGATGAGTGGTTTGTTTTTCTTTTTTTTTCGTTTGGCGCGCGGAACAGAAATAGTTGTTGCCTTCCAGCGAGCGGGACCGTGTCCGGACCAGCGTCTGCTGTGTCGTGGGGGTGCTGCACGTCTGGAACGAAAGTAACCGGCGTCAAACATAACAAACCCACTCGACGCGACCTCACCGGTGGCGGGTTATGTGTGTAGTTTTATTTTTTTGGTGGTTGTTGGGACACATGCCGCTAGCTGTGTTTGTTTTCTCCCGGCAGTGATAGTTCGATAAGAATAGTTATATGATGGTCGCCCGGTTGACTCGGTATCGACGGTACGTCACTGTTGCACACCGAGGCCCTGTCTAGCGATCACCATTAAAGAGAGGTTCTTGGGTGATGATGATGATGATGATGGTACGGTCTGGCCGATAAGAAGATAAATTCGATGAACGCGTTCCTGTTGTTATTCCTGTTATTATGCTTTCGCTGTGAAGCTGAAGTCACAGTCGTCGCATTCTCTAATGGGACCGGTTCTTCGCCTCCCTCCCGCCGGAACTCCGGGAGAAAGAAGTTGAAGCAAGCAAAACACTAAAAGACCTCACACTGAATCCCCTAAAATATGCGTGACAGTAGTGAGCGGGGCAACATGGCCGCTTCGCTGAGATGACGGTTTTAATGGGTAAGCGCCGATGAGGCGGCATATGTTTTTAAAACACCAAAAATAACACCGACCCTGGTAAAGGGCCCATCGGAAAATGGTGGACTCCTTAGCTTGGAATGGTCGTGAAAGTGAAGATTGTGGATTATTTCGATCTAAACGCACTTCAAGGGTATGCTGTATTCGTTCTGAATGCCGATCATTACGATCGTTTAAATGGTTCGATAAGAAAACTCTAATGGTAATGTTTCGTTGCTTTTGAATGGGACTGGGATCAATGTCTGGGCAATGGAAGCCTCTTCTTGTGTGCCAGATGGTTCAATTGATCCAGCAATCTGCCTCAAATCTCCGTTCTGATATCTGTCGTAAGTGCTTTAAATACTTGAATTCCTAATCTGACTTTAAATACTTGAATTCCTAATCTGTGAATAATTGACGCACAACATTTACGTCTATCCAGCGATATAAGTGAGAAAGATTTGATTTGTTTGGAGCAATTACCGACGCACCTCTGGTTCATCTCGCTAAAATCGTGTTTCCATATCATAAATTAACCATTTTCAGAACGGAAAATACCCGTTACCCTTGCCCTCGGGCTAGGCGCGCAATGAACGGTCACATTGCTGGTGGGTCTAAAGCACCGAGAACCTCACAGCGAACATAAAAAGCTAAAGCGAAAACCTCCATTAAGAGATGATTGAGTGGGGCGCATCTATGTCGAAGTGCGAAAGGTTCTCGGCTCGGCCCGAAATACCCCTTACTTCAGACTTTTGATTGGCAACCGTCCCTTTCACCGGACTCGGGGCATGAGAACGGGCTCCTCGACCATTCTCGGAAGCACTCCTTCGAAAGCTAACCCGTGAGTGATGCCCACTTTCCATGCTCCGAAGCGGAAATTCATTTTCCCCATTTTGCCTGCTTCAGCTTCCAGGCATGTAATAATAATTTGCAATTTTCCGTTTGCTGCTTCTGGGATTCTGGACTCGTCTGGCCGTCGGATTGAGCGTGGAAAGTGGCACACGGACCAGCACACAGCAGGGGAGAGGATGCACGGCTTAGAGAGAGAGAGGTCACATTTGCATCCGGCGTTGCTTTTTGACCAACCCGGGGGGAGGGTGGAAGGGAATCTAAGGATTATTAATGAAGCCAATTTTACCCAATTTCTAATCCCCGTCTCTATCGATATTTGTGCCACTCTCGGACACACAGTCACAGAGCAAAAAGCGGAGAATAGACCATCGATAGAATCCCTTATCACTCGGCAGCCTGGCTGGTTCAACGCGAAATGCACAAAAAAAGGCGATGGGAACGACGCCATCGAACACAAACGAGTTGTGGCCGATCGGTCCATCGTCGCAAAATGAATCAATTACTGTCAAAAACGTACCATTCTGTGTCCATCAGACGGCGCTGTTTGGCTTCGGAGGAGCCAACGAATAGTAGAGGAAGCTCGATCATCCATAATACCAACTGCGAAACCGAAAGCCGATGACCCTTGGCGAAGATGGAAAACAAAATACCACCCCCCCTTACCTACGCGGCCTTTTACGCAGTAAGAAAAAGAGAGAGAAAGAAACATGAACGTGGCACTCCGGTGGCTAGATTTTCACCGCCATTTCCACCACGTTACGTCACGTCGCTTGTCCGGGCCTCGTGCTGCTACTACTAGCGTTCTCTTGCGTTCGGTTCCAATCGAGTAATTCTTCCTCATTTCGCTGCTTATGCAG
Source organism: Anopheles darlingi (assembly GCF_943734745.1). Lineage (NCBI taxonomy): Eukaryota > Metazoa > Arthropoda > Insecta > Diptera > Culicidae > Anopheles > Anopheles darlingi. The sequence goes on along the minus strand of NC_064874.1, from coordinate 10,903,667 downwards.
CTAGCAGAGGGCGATGAATGCCGCTTGCGTTCCGTCTTTGCTTGCGTTGGAAAGGGTAAAGTGTGATTGTAAGAAGCAGTGTTCGAACGCCATGATTCCCTCGATGATTGAACGTAACTGTTTGTGGTCTTGAGCCGAGATCCGGAAGTGTAAAGCTGTACCCTTCCAAACGTTATCTTGAGATCACCTTAAACCACTGCCACAGCAACGATGCATTCCTTACCGCATAATCCAGCTGCTGTGCTCGTTGCTATCCGCATAGCATGAGCAGGAGATGAGCTCTGGGGGTAATGGAACTAAATTCTAAACGCATTCCTCACATTGCATCACAACATTATCGCATCGAGAAATTGCATCTCGTCCATTGTGTCGAACCAGAACGAGTGCCAGAACACCACCTTTTTGATAGCAGAGAGAAAGAGAGAGAGAGAGGAGATATTACGCCACCCAGGCAGTTGCGCAACGCGTGATGAATGAAGCAGACGAATCAGAATCGAATGCTCATTAGCTATGGTAGCAGCGAGGGGCCGCCGGGAGACGCCAGGATCCGATCGAGACGGTGGAAAATTCTCGGCATTCTCAGCCTACGTCAATGGCGATGTGAGTGATGTTGATCGAGGTTGATACTATCATCACACACACACTCGGTTCGGTCTAGTGCAATCGCGGTATGCCTAACCTGGACGTTAAACGATCGTTCCTGATCGTTTTCTCGAGAAATCCGTTTCGTTAATCTGACAACACGACTGGACTTAATTCAGCTTCCATCTCCGGCCATCACGAAGCGTCACAAATTATGGTGTCAGAAGTGGAGAGAGAGAGAGAGAGAGAGAGAGAGAGAGACTCCTGTAATTATCTATGGGGATACACCTAACTGTATGCAATTTGTCTGCGACCTAACGCTCATCTCGAACCGTCATCGTCCTAATCGACACTGCCGGCCGGCCCAAGTGTGCGCGTGTGTGTGTTCGCATCGTGGAACAGGTTGTGTTGTCCGAATGTTGCCAAACTGAATCCTTAATTCGCCCCGGCACGCCACAAACCTTGAACTTTCAGTGGAGAGCCAAATGCTTTTTAAAATTCCAAACGGCCAACCGAAGACTGGTTTCGCCGTGATATGTGGTGTGCTGTGCACGTTGTCGCGGATGACCACCACCGAAAATGGCACAAAAATATATACTAGTTGTATTTCAGGAAAAGCAACAAAAAAATGACAGCAACTTTTCAGACCACCCCCCGGACCGGCGGAGGAGGGTGGTGAGCAAACTAGTTTGAGTGTTGTTGAGTGGAATTAGATCGTCAGTCAAGGACGGCACGCAGTGCATGAATTGGCGATTTTTTTTAGCTGGCTCCATCTTTTTAGGACCATTTGTGGCTGGAACGTTTGGAAGTTTTGCGTGGTCAATCGGTCCAAGAAAAGCTGTCATCAAGTGCGTTCCATGAATTACCATTGCTGGCGGTTGTTTGGTTGGTCCGATCAACCGAACCGATGTGCTGCTCGAACCTGCTTGGGAGAACGCGTTGTTAGCCAATCTCTGTAGCGATCCAGTACAGGGCTAGAGGGCAAATTCCTCGGGGATTCGGAGTGGTGTAGCGCCACCGCGAGAATTGAAAGTAACATTGTGAACCTGCCAAAACATGGCAACTTGCCCCTTGCACTCGTGCTGTCCTCGAGTTCTTGTCCTTTTGCCCTCCCGTGTGCCACGTTCCTTTCCATCCCTTTGCATGCAGACGTAAGTGAGTATTTTGAGATCGAGATCGAGTGTTGGGCATAACTGTAGCAACTGTAAAACCCCGGTTAGTGTGGTGCTGTTGACTGCGTGAGAAAATATTTCACGTCCTAGACAATCCGTTGTAGACCATTCGTTTTGCACGAACCATAGGGTCGCTGGATCGTGCTACGGTGCCTCGTATTCAATCGTATTTCCCTGAAAAAGCCGATCTGAAAGGTGTGCCTCACTGCCAAGGCAACAGAGACGGTGGTGGTGTTGTAGAACACGGCCAACGACGACGACGTCGACGACGACGACGGGAGATCAATTGAGCGTTCCAGTACGAGCGCGAGTTCCCGTCCTCCAAAAGGTCACCTCGTCTAGCGAGCGCCCCATACCGAGCGCCGCCAACGAGCAAACCGGCAGCGGAATAATGTCTGTCGTCTGTAAACGACGGTGCTCCAGCAGCAGGTCTTGTTCCAGTGTTTGCTGGATCGTAGCCAAGCGTGCCCCGTACTGTATCTACGCAGTAGTTGATCGTACTCGAGAACGGTAATGTGTTCGAGTGCGAGTACGTCAGTCAGAGTCTGTGGTTGTGGTACTGACTATGATGCTCCTGGAGGAATGCGCCGTTTGTTTGGTTGTGTTGTGTGATGCGTGATGCATTCGGTACCGCGAGAACGCACCTGAAGGACACCAACACACCATCACGAGGAACACAAGACAAAGCCCACACCCTCAGAACCGCGACTCCGCATATCTTGTTGAGTCACTTCGAATACCGAATGCTACGGTGTTGTCGGTGGTTGTCTGGAGTCTCTACTCTGATTGACTTGTACCTAGCAACCTGGAACAGGCAATTGTTTCCGTTTCACTACCCACGACGCGTTCTGGATGATGTTGATGATGCAGAACTCGGCAATGGTCCCGATGACTTGGAAGATCTCCTTCTCCAAAGGCAAATCTAGATGTTCCAGGTTCTCCAGGACTGTTGGATCAATTGCAGCAATTCCATGGAGCAGTGCAGCATTCACCAGCGGGGTAATGAAAACCACTGAAGCCATCTCGACACCTAGCTACCGATCACTGATCGGTCGGCTTGCAGTAACGCCAAGAGGCGCACAGCATATCCTGTATCATGGGCACGGCCGCCATGAACCTGACAGATGATACGTTTGGATAGATCGCCTCCGGACGGTTGGAGATTTCTTTCTCGCGCGTCTCACCTCTGCGAGTTCAAACGGAAAGATCATTGATCGGATCAACGATTTCGAGATTGGTAATAATGAACCCCCGCACCGCTGGCGGGTGGAGAGGTGGTAGAGCGCTAAACGAACGTGTGAACGAGCTGGGGCAACATGACCCAAGTAATAGAGGGAGTAACAGTAGGAGAAGAAGAAGGCCACCCATAAGAAACCGAGATGCAAAGACCCCGAAGTTGGACGTAGTGCCGGTTTCGGACGATGGCTTCCGTTGTTGGTGCTACGGACACACACACACACACACGGGCGATGCTTCAATTATGCTGCTCCGGGCATCGTCTCCATCTTGGTACATCTCTCTCGCTCCAACCAAAGCGAAAACTTTCGTTTTTCCGATTTGTTTTCGATCTCTTCTAGGTTTCCCTGTGCCACAGAGATTGACGGAGAGAGAGAGAGAGAGAGAGAGAGAAAGAGAAGGAGAAGAAGAAGTAGAGTGTAATGCAGTGGTATCATTTGTAGATCTTTGGTTTCCTTCCATAATGGCTTCCGTTCCGTTCAACACACGAAGTACCAGCTCCCGGTCCGCACAGACCGTTCAACGAGCTGTTATTATACGCGCTACCGATCACTGCATGCAGGCTTTTAACGCGCAAAACAATTACGGAACAAACCAAACCAATTGCCTGTGAGTGTTGGTGAGCTCCAGAGCCGGTTAGAGACTGCGTGCAACAACTCCTACGGAAAAGTCTGACTGGCGCCTGGTTTCAAGTTCCTACAACCATCAACCTTCCCAAAGGTGGCGGGATCACAGATCTTCCGCAAACTTTGACGGCAGTTTCCATTTGACCTGTCAGTGTTCAATGCCGACCAGCTTCTCGCTCATAACCTTTGTCCGTCACTCGAGAGGTAGAGGTAAAAAGATGATCAAAGCCCGATCTCACCTTCCTCCCGGTAAAAGCGACTAATTTATCAACCCACGCAAAGCGATCAATCAAACGACACCTCCCGGCACCGAGCAAAGAAACTGCCCAAAAGCGGTCAAAACGAGCGCTGGCTGGCTGGGAGAAGTGGCTTGCTGCATACCTTTTACCTCCCTGCTCTGCTCAGCGGCAACAAAAACATCCCACAAAAACCGACTCCTTGATCGCAAGAACCGGGCCTCGCCGAGTGTGGACAACAGGGGGGGGGGGGGGGGGCTCAGGAGCAGGCAAGGAGCGCCTCGGTGGCGGCGACGTGCGCGCTACGACGCAATACGCGGCAAGCGACAGCGACGTGCGTCTCCAGCGCAGCGCAAAACCTGTCCCGTGTTTTTGGTCAAAGTCAAGCTCATCAGATAAAAGTTATGACCAAAAACTGCGAAACGCAAAACAACCCGCCCATCGGATCTTGACGTCATGTAAGGGAGTTTGTGATCGCTGGGATGCGAGGAAGACGATACCGATGATGGTGCCGAATGACGGAGATAGAAACAGCGACCAACGGCGCAGGAATACATTAATCCCTCCCCTAGCGGCACTGGTAACCTCACCTTCGAGTGTCCTCCGCGATCGCCGTGTGTTGATCCGTCCAGAATTTTGCATTAGAGACACGACGGGGGGTTGGAAGTTCTTGTTAGCTACTAAGTGGTCACTGAGCGTCGCGTGGAAATTTATGGTTATTTGGCGCTCACGGCGTTTTGATTGTCCTACGCAACGCACTAGAATTTGTGGAATCAGGAATTCTAAAACATCTAACTAGTAAAACTGAAATGAAGTTCTATTTGTAGATCGTGGAATGACGACGCCTTCAAGGTATTCAGGATTCCGGAATCTGTCACATCTATCAAACTCAAGCGTTATAAACATTCCAATTCCCAGCCCCTGGATGCGGTCAACAGCCTCTAGGCACATGGCGTGGGGCTAGAGTTATTCTTATCCAAGGAGGCCTACTAGGGAATGGTGGCTCACCTTCACACTGGGCGCTCCTGGTTACCAACACCTCGGATCCGATCTTCAGCGCACGAGTTATGCAAATCGATGCAGATCGATGACCCGGCTACGGATGGCGATTTTAGATCATCTACCGGGAAGTTGGTGCCGATCAACTGTCAACCCGGGTGCTACCTATAAATATGCAACACGAAGCGCACAACGAGAAAAGACCTTGCGACGACGGTCGATGCTGCCACCAATCGTTGCGCTCGCCCATATCAAACCAAATCGCAACTTCCCGAGGTATCCCTTCAGAACAGCACAATGCAATGTTGGTGGTGGTGGTGGTGCTGCTGCTGCTATAGAAACTCCGGAGAAGGTTGAGCACGCTCGAACACACGACATGTAGGAAGACATGTTCTCCCACACAAGCCGCAGTCGGTTGCAAATCGGAAGCGCACAGTGTCAAGGATACGGCAATGGCGGGCGCATTGCGCAATGCGAAGGAGGGGTTTTAGCGTACGATTTGTGACACAAACTGTCGGACCAGCGAGTGAGATGGCCATTGAGTCTGATTGACAGCGCGTGTAGGTAGGTCGCGGTCGCTGCTTAGATGTCCAAAACGTATCCCCGGTATCCGGCCACTATTCCCGAGACAGTGTTGCCATGGGAATGGGAGGTGTGGGTTCCTCAGCACGTTCTTTGTACCACCGCATACAGCCTTGTTCGAGCCACGCGCAAGAGGCAACGTTGGCCGGCATCGGAAGTTATCCCGAGTCAGGAAATGTTGTCGAGCTCTACCGGTCGAGGACGTTACTGTGTGTATGTACCCCACCTCCCTCCATTCCTACCCATGATGTACACACACACACACACACATACGACAGCCAGAGAAGAGTTAACGTACCGGGTACGTTTGCTTGCAGCGATTCTGCCTGTCGCGTTCTCGTGCGGCGTGAGTCTTGTCTCCGGTAGCCATGATAACCGGTTCCGAACCGGTAACAATGTTGCCTGGCTGGCTCCTCTGTTAATTGCTACACCGTAAATGCGGCGTGATTTATGTTAAACTTTATTCCCTATAATGAGACATTTTGTTTCCATGCAGCATCCACCGGTCAGTACTTGTGCGAGGAGAAAAGAAGGTCACGGAATGGGGTCCTCTCTGGAATACGGAATGGGCGCGAAATGGTGTGCTGCCAGAGTTCATTGCACTTTTCGGTGTCCAGGCTTCTCGTTAAAAGGGTGATCGCCTACCAATTGCAGCTGGTTAATCAGCAGATTTTTTGTTTTTGCTAAAAGAAGTTGTTTTTCAGTTATTTAATAGAAACGGTGATTAGTCCAGCAACATTAGTTTGTTGTTAACCACGGGCAACAGAAACAAAGCATCTGCCTACTATGACCATAAACACGTTATGAACTATACCTAAAAAAATATGTTCTTGATTTTTGATGTTCACTTCGACTATTAGTACCGTTTTGGCTGTTTAGTACAAGACGTCTTTAGTCAGCGAATACCCTTCCTTCTACCCCTCGGTGGTTGTAAAGTGATGGATCAATCTGCTTACCACCGGACCGACGATCGCCTTCGACCTCGCCTCACCTTCAGCCCCAACTCGTTAGTGTTCACAATCCGCGTGCAACCGAAGGTCCAGCGAAGGTCGTTGTAATTAAAGGGGAACAGCGTGTGGAAGAGCGTTAAAATTGAGGAAACGCTCGGCGCGATGGATCTTCACACATACGTGCCCACACGGCACGTTGTTTGGTCGCATGCATCGGCGATTATCAAGCATTTGTTATCAGTGATGAGGCATGCAGCACTGTTTTTTGAGGGATTCCTAATGATCCCCGATGAGACCGACGTTTAACGATCCTTATACGGAAATATTGACAAAGAAAATCCACCACAAACAGCAGAGACAACGGAGACAAGAGGCGGAGACACTAATTACCCTCTCGGGGTTTCGGATGCGCCGGACCGAGTGGTCGGTGTCCTAATAACCCAGAGGTGCAGATCACCGTCGATCGATAATGAAATGATATGCTGGCACACACGCATACCGCTGGACCCCACATTTCGAGACCAAGCCGAGCCGACGAGCCGAGATCCTTTGCCAGTGGGCCGCCGAAGCGTATGCGAGTTAAATAGTTCCGCTTCGGTCCGTTCCGTTCGTTGATCTGGCACGTTTCGGTCCACTGTCCACCGGTTACGTTACGCATGCTGCTGCTGCTGGTGCTGCTGGTGCTGATGCCGCCAAGATGCTTCGACATCGGACCGACCCACGCTACCTGCGTTCGATACGCATTATTGACATGGTTAGGGGGGATGGTTCGCTCACTTGTTGCACCTGTGACCTGTGAGCCTGGGGCTTTCGAAATGACCGCGACCGGTGGCACGGAAGGGGAGGGGGGGGGGATGAATCCTCGGTTCCACTTGTCCGTTCCGTTTCACGGTTGGCTGACTTTTGATTCCACCAATCTTTTGCGGTGCTTCGCGCGCTACAGCATAAATCAATCATTACCATCATTTTATGGTCCGTCTTGTAGTATCGCCATTTGTTGTCTAACTACTCGATCAGTGGAATTAGGAGACTCGATGGTTGCATTGCAATTGTTTGTAGAATTTTCCGCAACCCTTTTTTTATGCATCTTTTCGGTCACCTTTTTCTCTTTTTTATGCTGCGAAAAGTGAAACATCTGATCGAAGAGCAAAATGGAAAGCATTTCCCATTGGAACCACACACACACGCACACATTAAAACACTTCGTCGTGCAGTAGGAAGTAATTTCCCTTCATTTATGTTTTTGGCTTATTGTTTTTTAGATGCGCCCCCTCCTCTTTCTTCCTCGCTTGTTTACTTTCTGTATCTCTTCGGTGCATGATTTTGATCACTTTCATTGATGCTGCTGCTGCTGCTGCTGCTGCTGCGGCAGCGCGTGTTTTGGGTGTTCAATTTTTATTATTCGATCTCAAAGCCTTTTTTGTGGCCCCAAACCCCAAATAGTGTCTGCCTGCCGGTTGGTTTCGCTCACGCGTGCGCCCACGGTCACGATGAGGTGGTGGAAAACTATGCGGCTGACCTACAGATAAGAAACCCAGAGGGAGAAAGTGAACGGAAGGTACATAAAACAAAAACATTGATTTCGCCCAATTGGAGCACTATCATTGAGCGGGCGGGGTGCGCTGATGCTTTATGCGCGGCGGGGATGATGGATGGAATGCTCTCGTGCGCTCCAGGGGCAAGAGCGCGCCGATGGTTCCTTTCCTTTTTTGTGTGCGTATTGGGATGCATTTCTGGAGCACCAGATGCAGCTGCAGTGCTGTGTTGCTTTATCTCTGGTTGTTTCTGGTAACATGTGTAAGTAGAGGCGGGAGAGTGTCGAGAAGTATTCCATTTTGATTGATAACCAAGCCAAGGTTGCTCGATGCTCTAACATGAGGTACTGCTGCGCTTCGCGTGTTTGATTATCATTATGTTTAAAAAAGTGGCCATCATAGGAGGGTGAAATCTGTTGGATTTTGTTTTGTTTTATTTTACTTGTTGCTTTTCTTGGTGGTGAGCAATTTACTAATTTTCCTTTCGAACAATCCGTGCGTGGATCACCAGCTTCCGCAGATTGTCCGCCATCGCTCTTCACTGATTTGTTTTGCAGCCATTTTCCTGCTTCGCACCCCTCCCGTCACCCCGGGTTCGACACTCGAGCCGCTATCATTTCGGCTATTATTTGAGGCCAAAGTTTCACCTTCCATCCCATTAGGTGCATGAAAAATTGTTCCCCTTCCCCCGCGCACTAAAAAGGTGTGGTTGAGTTGCCGGTGTACCGATTGATGCGTGAACACGCAGACATTCGCACAAACACACGACGCAAACGGAAGTTTGCAATTTTCTATCCATTTTCCCGCGTGCGTTGCGTGACGCAAACAGTCCGGCCGATGGTTTGGTTTTTCGAGAAAAGGATACAAATTGCCCGGCGAGCGAAAGCACAGCCGAAGCCGAGCTCGAGGTGTGGCACGGCATGCCAGGGCACGGCACACACACGCACATGGTTTCGGCCGAGGTTTTCAGACTTCGATAACGGTTTCGGTTCGATGCATCTGTTCTCTCATTTATGCTTCTCGAGCGAAACACTTCGACGTCGTTGGAGTGGCTTCTGGACTGGCAAATCATCTGAAATGCAATGCCCGAGATGCGTCCGTGTTGCCAGCAAAATGGGTGGACCAGCGACAGGAAGTTGTAAGGTTCTTCTCCCTAGCGGCTTCACCCTTTGCGATGCTCCAATCATCGTCGGTCGGCCGAGAGATTACGAGTGACTCACGGGGTGAGCTGACCAAAGCCCTCACACACACACGCACGCACACACATACAAAAAACCCTCCAGGCGGTTCCACTTCCACCGTAAAAACCTGGCAACGACGACATGATCAGAAAGGGGAGAAAAGGAACCCCAAGAGTTGATTGCGTGCGATCGCGAGCAGGCACTTACGGCGAATCTTACGAAGCAGCAGCAGGAGTAGGTTGAATGAAGGTACGTAAGCTCGTCGTTTTCGGTTGCGATTGCGCCTCCAGGAACTCCTGGCAACACACACCGGTGCAGCGAACTGTTTCCCACGGCCAGAAGAATGTGTTCTATGCGTGTGAGCAGCAGCATTGGACGGCAGAGCGAGGCAGAGCTGTGCCCACCTTCTTCACCATTCACCAGCAACTAGCGGAGCGGAGAAGGAATTTGGATTGTAATTTTCATTCGGAAAACCCAACCTGTGGGCCGGCCGGGCGAAACCGACCCAGTGTGAACGGGTCTTCGAGCATCGAGCGCTCGTTCTGGCGCGTACACCAGCATGACACATCATCATCTGGATTTTTATTATTTTTCCCGGCCCGGAAAAACCGGTCGCCCGGTCATGGTGTTGTTGCTTGCTTGCTTGCTTTCTGCCGGGGTGGCGGTGGTCAGCATGGGCGCGCGACGTACCGACCGATGGCTTCGGTCGGTTGAATGAAAGTGGGACACACGAAAGCGTGGCAGCAGCGTGGCATGGGCACCGTCTAGAGTGGTGCACGAAGCCCGGCAAGGGGATTGTAGCAAAACAAAATGTCAGCCCCAAATGCCCCGGCAGCATAGTGAGGCTGGTGTGCCGAAAAATCGATTTCCTATTACTTAATCCGACACCGGATGATCTCATGGTTAGGCTGGCAACAACACGGGGTGTCCTTCCACCGGCCGCTGCCTAATGAGCACCGAGGAGCGGCAAGATTTTTGTTAATGATTCGCCATTTCCCTAATCATCTCATCCGAAGGTGTTGCCCAAATGGAGCTGTTAAGCTAAACCTCAAATCAGCCCTCAGCCGTCTAGGCAACGGTGGGGTAACCTCGACGCTTCGGTCACCGTGGTTCGGTTGGAGGCAAAACATAAAAGAAAAGTCTCACCATCATCATCATCATCTACTACGGCGCCATCGGTACAACTACCACTAGCGTGGCGGTTGGAGTTCGTCCATCCGCTTGGCCTCTCCAATCGCCTACCAACCGCCTAGCGGTGCGGTGTAGTGTTGCTAGTAGGCATTGAGCTATGATTTGAGAGTTCCACGCGACTAACCCCATGGCAATGGCTACTACAATGGCAAAAAAGTGAAAGTTTGACCTGTCGCTGCTGTTTCTGCTGCTGCTGCTGCTGCTGCTGCTGCTTTGGTTGCTCGAACCGCTCCTCCCGAAGCTGGGGTCGCAGCCACTCACCACATTCTTGTGGCTCGCATGAGTCCATCGCCCTTAGCTTAGGGAGGTGCTTAGGAACAAATTCGTTCACATGAGCGCCCTTACCTCACCGTATGACTGTGGCTGTGTGAGTCCCTTGGGGGTTGGTTGGTTTGTTTTGGACCACGCTGCTACTGCTGCTGCTGCTGCTGCTGCTGTCAATGAACTTTTCCGGCCGCAGACGACGGAGCCTCGCAGCAAATGCCTCACCACGGGGTCAAGGAATGTTTTGGTTTCATCCCGCGGTTCGAGCCCTTCACGAAGACGATGGTCGCGAAGGAACTCTCAGGCTCCGGGTGTGTGGTTAATACTCTCCCCACGTGAAGCTTTCTACGTATTGTTATGCATGTAATGATGATTGTTCGCGATGATTAGCTTCGGCAGAGAGTGAGAACATCTTCATCCATGTGTTAGATCTATTAGCTTATTACTTGCTTGAAGAGGCAGAATTATAAATTAGCTTTTAAGCAGTTGTTGTATTTTGCATCAGCTATGGATTTGTTTCTCGATACAATCCTTCGTAATGAGAAGTTCCTTGTTGAGAAGTTTCAATAGTGTAAGTTACTCATTGACGATAAGTCGAAGAACAATTAAGAAATGGTTACTAATATCTCGTTTGCTGCTCCAACATGGAAAATGTTTATACAAAGACCAAAGCGACGCTTAGCGTGTACGACGTGAACGTGCCTGACAAGTGGGCCCCACCCCCCTCCGCCTACATCACCTTGAACGTGATCATTTGACAAAACTATCCCCATGATGCCATCGTCACCATCATCCGCACATACCGCGGACCGCACTCAGTAAAGATTAATGTTTTGTTTATTGTGCGCTTATTAGCGTCGAAGAAGAGGCAGCCAAGAAGAAGAAGAAGAAGACGAAGCTGGTAATGACTTCCGCGGACACATATTTTATAGGCCAAGTCACCAAAGCACCGTCGTTAGGTTGGCGGCACCATACATTGGACAAATATCCTGCTCTATGGACACTTGAATGTTGGAACAATTTATCTTCACCGAGGACCTTCGAGACCCAAGATGGGTGATTGGAGAAGATTGGGTCTTTCGCGTAGCGCGTGTGAGTCAAAACCTGTTGCAAGCAATAGGCCGGTAGGCCACGCGCGCGCGTCCCCATCATTGATCGGCGCTTTCGATTCCACCGAGTATCGATTGCAAATGATTCGCACATTACCGGCGAATGGCCGACCAGAACCTTCCTTTGCTGAGGGCTCCGCAGGGAAATCATAGGTTATGGGAGTGAAATTTCCTGGAAAAATCCCACCAAAGTAGTACCGCGTATCATTTCCAATAGCCGGAGAACCCCGGAGAAACTAACTATCTAATTCCCTTCTAAATCACCTTGCCGCGCTGACAGAGTGCTGGCACTACCACCACCACCACCATCCACAGGAACCCGCTGGTTGTCATGTTCCCGGACCCAAAACCGGACTTGCGGCGGCGGCGGCGGAGAAGTGGCGTTGGTAGAGATAGAGTCTGCGAGGCAATCGTGGATTGTAGTAGTAGTAGTCGTCGTCGTCGTCATCGTCGGCGCGATTATTCGTGATTACCGTCACGTACGTCCTCATAAAAACTAGTTACTATTCATACCGGAGTCCCTGCACCCACCAACCGCCGTAGAAACCTTGACTCTAGCGCTAGCACGTTTCCTGAACCTTCCCGTGGCCTTACTCTGCCTACTGCATCCTCGGAATAGACGATTTGCATGTGCTCCTCTCGATCTACTCGGTAAATTGTGAAAGAAACCTATAAACCCTTGAAAAGGATGGCAAACTGTCGCGTTGGTTTCTGAAGATTTTACGGAAACTCAGAATCAATGGTTCAGAAAAAGGTAAATCGTATCCACCGTAGCTTCTTATGAGATAGTTTCGACCATGGATGAATTATCGTGTTGGCTAGCTATAACACCCAGTACCCTTAGCGTCACTAAACCGATCTGACTGGTGTACGAAAATAGCACGTTCGCTCACGAGGCTTCCGAGCCCTGAGGGCCATCACTTGCCACAAGAGGAGGAATATATTGAGAAGAGATCTCGAGTGTGCCGAGCCCGCCTTGCATCTATTTTTGCACCGTACAACCGTGTTCTGTGCGGTTTGATCCGTGGAATAATCGTAGATTCTCGGACACGGAAAACCTGGAATTGACTCTATTCCCGGATGATATGACCCCGGGAGCGATTGCAATGCTCGATGCCGTTGGAGTACAGCTGTGGTGCTGGTGCTAACTTCTCAGCGGCATCGGTGTCAACGAGACAACGTGAGAGGGCCTACACACAGCCCTACACTACCGTAATGCTGTCACATGTTCGGGAGCATGATGGAATGGAGATGGAAGGGTTGGTTCCGCTGTCGAGCGTGTTTGTGTGTAGTAGCGATCGCAAATTTATGGCCTAGATGGTCTACGGCGATACCCCCGTTGCGGTGGAGTCAAGAGGTCGATTCGCAAGGGTTTCACTGCGCGGTACTTGTTGCAGCTGCAAGTGCCACGTGATCGCTCTGGCGACGACGTCGACTCCTACCAGTACTCCTCCTAGACCAGTGGACAATTAAAAGATCGACGAAAAAGTCAGATTAAGGCATGGGCAGCGCAGATCATCAAGATCACTGTGATGCTACAAGCCGCTCGCAGGCCATTGTTAGCAGCAAATAGCAGTGATAATGATGGTGATAGTGTCCGTAGTTGGGTTTGTCATGTTTTGGGTTCAAACCTTGATCACCCTGCCAGGTTGAGGTCGACCAGGGAATCATGAAAAATAATGGACGCGGAACTGACAGTAAGCAAATCCTTTCACCTCACTCCACCGGTACATGGAAGTCGATGTCTCTAAACGATGGCGCGTGTGGTCAAGCGCACGGTATCATCTACGTATCGGACCAGCACCCCTCTCTAGTATCCGATATTCCTCCATCCCTTGCTTCTGCTTGGTCCTCATTGGTTCAACCAAGGGAGTGCGAGGTCGTTACCGGTCGGCTGCAACAGGGCTCGTTACGTAAGTCTGTGGCAAAGGGTTACTCTCGGTGGTGCTGTTTCTCGCTTCCGAGAGCCACACGAGTCCACCGCTAGATTAGCGGCGACTAGAGGCGACCTATACGACGCCCCCGACGACGACGACGACGACGACGATGACGGCGACAACGACGACAATAGAGAGCGGAGTCAATTATTGGTAATGATCATGCAAATTGTTGCAACCTGTAGCATCTACCGCACACGCCAGCAGCGGTCGTCGTTGCCGTTGCCGTCGTCGTCGCCGCACCGGTTCCATACCCTTTACCAACTTCCGCAATAAAATCGCGGGGCCAAATGGTGGAGCCACAATCTCGCTGGTGCACGTGTACCAGGCTGTTCTCGAGGTGGTGTACCAGTGGTGTACCAGCAACGAAACAGCTGGTTCAAAGACTGCACTACTCTGAACACTGTGATTCACTGCAAAGGTCGACATGGTCATCGAGTAGCACTATCAGCAGTGGGTCATTTGCCGCGAGTATAAATAACTCTGCACAGCGAATCGAGGCTGTACGGCGGGTGGCGCTATCATGTTAGTGCTGCGGCAGCTGATAGCTCCCCAACGAACTGGTGCAGTCGACGATCGACAGTACAGTGGCAACGAGCAGAGTGACCATTTGTCGCACATCCAGCATTGCGTATCGCCAGCAGTCTAAGTTGGCGTCGCCATCGATTGACTCATTTGTGCGACGAAGGCGTAAACCATTTCGGGCACGATTTTCAACATCCGAACATTCTTACAATTCTAATTTATTTTGGAGATGGCAACACGCGTGTATTAAGGATAGTTTTTCGCGACTCAATATCCTAGGAAGCCGTTAATCAAATTAGATAACTTCCTCTGCGGCATTGCGAATTAGCAAATTGACAACTAGCCGCAGGTTCTGCAGTCGGAACGAATCGTCAGATGACTCGATAATGAGTTTCGTATTCGGACGAGAAGTAAGTCACTCACGACGAACGTTGGCTCCTAATGGAAATGGCAAATCCTTCCATTTATTTATAGAAACACAAAACAGCAGATAAGGTACTTTAGCTACTAGCCACTTTAGCCATTAGTGTCCCGGTCTCAGATTTGCGTCTCCACCGGGCGATTCAATGGCGAACTGGTAGTCCGGAGTCGAAAACAATTCAAATCATAGTACTCCTTGCCAGCGATGAATAGCTCCCCGCTTCCTCCGGTCCTAGGTCTAGGGCTGATTGGAGCCTTTTATGCTTTTGCCGCCTGATCAGCCACTGATTGCAGAAAGGAAAGAAACGATTTTCCAACCAAAGACCGACCGACCGACCAAGCCCTTTCGCTACCTCGTCCAGGGTTTGGTCTCCTTTCTCCATCGCGTGCTTACCAATGCTGGTACCATTTCACCGTCGAGCGAGTTTTCCCGCCCTAATAGCCCAGTGGAAAGGAAACGGTCGGCGGTTAGCCGACGATGATGGCGGCACGGAATTGTGCAACAATCCGGTCTTCGTTTCCGGTGGCCAAGTAGCGATTATTTATTGAAGAACCATTTTAATTAAACATTCCAGACAATCCCTTTTGGCGTTATGGCGCGGTATGGATAGCCGGCCAAAACCCCAGCGATGCATGAAACCATCTTGCTGGTGCTGGCGAAGTGTTTGACATCTGTAATGAATTTGCAAGTTCTGGTACCATCTTCCCGGCTTTTTGGTTCTGTGTCCGTTAGTTGGTCCCCATCGTGGCAGGTTTGATCGATAAGCCAATTGGCCAATTCTATGCGTGTATGAGTGTGGATGTGTGTGTGCAGAGAAGACACTGACGAAAGCTATATCGGGATGATGGGCAGGTTCTGTAATCGTTCTGCAACGTTTTTGGTTTCTTGAGCGTTTACTTTCGGTAAGACCCAGACCCAAAAGCAATGCGGAATGTGCTGTCGGTCGCCACCGTGCAGATTAACTATTCCATGCACGCGGAGCGTCATCCATTGTCAGCGGGAAATGGCCTGGCGGTTGGGAACGATACCATAGTGCCTGGTGGTCATCCCAACCCCACCACCGAAACCAGCCACCATTTCGGTCGTTTGCCATTTTGAATATTTTATTTCGCTGCGCTCGGTTGGCAATGATTGTGTGTGACTCGCCCGCCCGCCCGCCCGCCTGGTGGATGACAGGTCGTTTTCGGTCTCGTGGTTCGTTGCCCCTACCGACAGGAATAGGACACGATCCTGTGCCACCTTGATATCGAATGACAGCTGTCAATGTGTTGGGGATTTGGGGCTGGTTGCTTGGATAAATGGATGAAAACCGGGGGAAATAACGCATTCCAGAGCCAGGATGTGGCAAAACTCGCGATGGAACTGAAAAATGGCGAGAAAATGTCATTGTGACGGTTGCGATAAGGTCGCTGGTTTTTTTTTGGGGCGCTACTTTCTGTCGGTCAATCACGTAGCATACGCACACACACACACACACATGCACAGACGGCACAACTGGACCACTAGAGAGCAGATAGAGAAAACACCGGAGCTGCACTCTTTGCTACACTCTGAATGAAACATACCGGAAACGCGCCGATGCGCCCATGCCGGCCACACCCAAGATGCGCATACCTGCCGGGCGATTGTTCCACTTTGAACAAAAGGAAATCAACAATCCCTCCTTGCCCGGCGCATTACGCCACCACGATGCGACGGTGCGATGCGTTATCTGATCCTTCTCGATCGCTCGTTCCCTCCCCCCCTCTGGTACTACCCTTTGGTGCGTGAAATGAAGATGTTATATGCTCGGTACGATCGTTGGATAATCGCTTTGCTTGGGGTGCGCTTTTTGTTCAACCCTTCGGTAACAAATTGTTGCTGCCAAAGGTTTTTTTTGGAACCCGAGATGTTTTAACATCACGTTTGTTTTGTCCTCTTGCGCTATTAGACGCATCCGGTAAGGTTGACGATTGTTCGCGCACAGGTTCACACACACACCGCAGGCGCAGGAAACGGGGCCTTTAATATTTCATTCCAAAATGATGAAACCACCTGGGCCAGGGAGCGGCTCTCGACTACCTCTGCAGCAGCCGCAGGACGCGCGGTGGTAATGGCATGCAATCGCTCACGTGCGTACCGGTTCTCGTGGCGTAACACACATTGAGATTAACGAGCGATAATCAATCTTAAAGCGGTCGCGTCGCGCTCGCAGCGGTCACACCTCCCCGTAGGCCAATAATGCTTTTTTAGGGGCCGCCAGCCGCACGAGGTGGAGTTATTGTTTTTTTTTCCGGCGGTCAGGCAAACGCGAACCAGGCAAAGAACCGCTAACTCTCGCCACCCACCAATCCACCCGCCCCAATCTGAGGTGATGATTTGCGAGCGCACGTGTTCTGGGTGCAGGATCGTATAGAGCGGGATTTAACAGTGGACGGACTCGCTTGGAGTGGAGTGAAATTGAATTGAAAGCCTGTTAACTGTTAAGTATCTATTATTCCCTAGCAACCAATTCGCCCCCCTCTTTCCTGGCTGCACGTCGTTAGTAAAATCTTGATGCGTTCTCGGCAGATTTCATTTCCATCCGCTTCATATTAAATGCGAAACAAACGAACAAACGGCTGATGATGATCTGCTGGCCTGGCGTGCTGCCCTCCAAAAAACATTGGAGAAAATTTAAACCGAGCGCACACCTCATGCTCATGGCCGCCGCCTCAACCACCAGCAGCATGTCATGATAATGTTGGCGATTGGATGATGGTCACGCCATGATCTCACCCTCGACTCGGCGAGGCTCTTTGAGGGATGAAAGAAAGGGGAGGGGATTGGTCGCCGACTGGTGGCTGGTGCGGCGTCTGTGCAAAAATGAAACGGTACACCATTATGCTCATAACTCACCGGCCGATGAGTTAAGTAAAATGATTACGGCAGCCCAGTGCGCCCTCCGGTGCGTTACGGCGGCGCGGTTTCTTGCGCTTGATGCCGACACCTTGATGCTCGACCTCGTACGTACGTGTTTATGTGATTGTGAGTGCTTCATATTAAAATGAAACAAACCCGTGGCAGCGCCTTTGCCACGACGCAGGTGGAGGGTGGTTCTGGTTCGTAAATAGTCAAAAATCGAGACCGAGGGTTGGCTTGAGGTGGTTTAATATGGAGATACGACGTCGACAAACTTCTACTGCGGCCCAGAACGGTAATCTGGCGGTATACTTCACTGCTGGTGCTTTTGGTGGTTAGCTTTCGGACTTGCGGGCTCATAATTCGCCCAAGTAAACCACCAGCTAACGGATGTTTGCTTACGCCACACCAGTCACACACCCCGCCACACCCCGGTGGCTGTTGGTATGAGCAATATGATAAGTAGGTTTGGTCAAGGTCGATAAATCCCCTTGAATGCGCTCTAGAAGCAGCAAACCAGTAGTACCGGAGTGTTCTTCTCGTGTCGGAGCATATAAAACGTTTCCCGAAACATCTCATACATCTCATGCTTCTTCTACTTTTTATTTATTTGCAGACCCTCTTTTGAAGCCGCTAGTAACACTGTGCGGTCTACTGCCGGACCACCACATCGTGAACAGCGAGCACGGTGGTGAAGCACGAAGAGCAGGTCCAACCGGTGCATCGGTGTGTAATTAGTGGAGGCCCTCCTCCCCTCACGGAGTCAGTCCAGTCAGTACCTCAAACCCATCTGCTTCACGATCTGTAGCGCCCTTTCGTGAGGCGCTCGAGCGCAAATGCGCGCTCCCCTCGGCCGACATAACGTCGACGCCGCCGATTAGCTAACAGCAGAACGGAGCCGAAGGATCGCGCGAATCGCGAGCGAAAAAAAAAGGAAAATCCACCTGCGTTGCATCACACCCTCCCCGCGCCCCGTGCTCGTATGCGTGTGACGCACACGACGCAGCACACACGCGCCCCTGCCCCTCGCGCCAGCAAGCCTCCCCGGAGGGAAATCTTGCTCGTACGCTGAAGCACGAACCTAGCGGCGCGCGCACTGTACTCGAGAGCGTCGAGAACGCGTCGCGGGCACAATCGAGTTCAAGGCACCACCAGCTATAGCTGCCTGGGCGCCACCATTCCGGCCAGCAAGCCAGCGACCAACGACCTGCTACGCAGCACTACCTCCAAGTCGAGGGCATCGAGTTTCTAATAACCGATCGTAAATCGGGCGCTATCGATCGGTGTGTGTGGCGTATGTTGCGGTTCTTGGTTTCTCCGGTTTAGTTTGGCATCGATAGTGGCGCGAAGTGGTTCCAACCATGAGGTAGTCGACGCTGGTAGTGGACAACATCCTTATCGTGCTTCTCTGTGTGTGCGTGTGTCTGTGTGAACGGTGTGCAAGGATCAAACGGTAGGGCTCCTTAGCAACCTGCACGCTGCAACCATCTAGTAACGCCTAGTGATCGACCACCATCAAGCATCCTCAAATACTAGTGCTCTCTGCGTTTCGCGAAAGTGTTATTGTGCCGTGCAGTGTTTGCGGGAATGCTTTTGCTACCTGCAGTCGATCACAGTGTGCCTAACGTAGCAACCACCTGCGAGAGCGATTCGAACATGTGAGGCACCTTGTTGGCGACTTCGAGTGGCTTCGAGGGTGTCGTCGTCGCTGGTTGAAGTGTTATTGTGCATCATTTGCAAAGTGATTTCATTTCGTTCGCAAAACCGTTTCCGTTTTGGCTACCATTGTTTGTTAACTACTCCCCGAACCAAACAACAAAGTGCATCGGCATGGCGGCAAATCGTAAGCTCTTCTCCTCGAAGGAAGAGATTCGCAAAGAAGATGACGATGGTGGTGGTGGTGGTGCTAGTGACACTGGAGGTGGTGGCGGCAAGGATGAGGTAGATTATGTGCTCACATCTTCCAACGGTTCAACCACTGCTCCTACGCTGAAAGCTGAAGCAGAATCTACTGCGGTATCTTCGAAAATGACGGCCACCAGTGAGACCCCAGCGTCAGCCCCAAAGGTGGTGGGCTCGACCACGCTCGATAAGTTCAACATATTCCACCTACGACGTAGACCAAAAAGTGACCCCGGAACAGGGCCGATCGGAAGGCACGCTGCATCAGTAGCGACAACTATCGCTGGAGCCAGTCCAGCAAATGGGTCAGCAGGAGCACCGGGTGCAACCGGTACCTCCGGAACGGCTGCTGAAGATGGGTTCAAAAAGAAGAAATCGCGCTTCGTGAAGAGTGCATCGATCGCGCGCATTTTCGGCAACACCTACAATACCAAAAAGTATGATGATAACAGTGCGCTGCTCAAGCTGCAGCAGTTCAAGCGCAGCTTCCTGAGCAGCGAAAAGTTCCACAAGAAGGAGGGTGGAGCTGGTGCTGGTGAGGATGTGGCGAACGCGTCCTCGACGGACCTGCAGATTGGGGATTCCTGCTACGTGAACGATAGTGAGAGCAGCGCGAAAGCGATCAAGTCAATCACACGCGGCCTTGGGCGGTTACTGCGGCGGAACTGTCATAGCATCGACATCAGCCGCCCGGATCCGGAGTATAAGGTGTCCTACCTAGGCAACGTTCTCACCGGTTGGGCAAAAGGTAAGTTGGCCAGTTTGGTTACGAACATTGCGACATTGTAACGCCTGAAGAAGAGCCTTTCGATCGCGAAGCGCACGGCCATGCCATGGTCCGTAGAAATCGACTAATCCGAAGGACGTGCGTCGATCGCAGAACCTTTCCTTTTAGTCAAACGCGCGCTTGAGCAGTGACCGTGTGAGAATAGCAGTGGCCATCTAAGTCATACTGAGATGATGATCTATCAAGCGCAATCAATAGTCAGCTGGATGTCAGATAACCCACCAGTCCAATCACACCTGTCCGCACGATCAATCGCTCGGTTGATACCTCCAGTGGTCAGCCTTTGTCTTACAGAGGGCGAATCGAAATCGATAACCATCCCATCGCGGAACTTCGACCGAACGCGCGTGCATCACGCAATTCGGGCCACAGTCAATCAAATGCCGTCGAATCTTCGGATAGGTTCGATTGATTGGTTTCGTGGTGAATGGTTTATGGAAAAAAGGACGGGTTTTTTGTTTCATTAGCCATGGTATCCCACGGTCTTCACCTTTTGCGCCCCCTCGCCTCGTTACCTATCCGCCACGTTATTGTCGTGTCCATCATAAGGATTTGATCAAAAATCAATCTAGCATCTTGAGATCATGCTGAGGTCTTGGTCAGCCACTCAGCAGCACCGAACTCCGAAGCAATCACCGAAAGCACTGGCGCGCAACCTTGGGGACCTTGATTGACTTGATCCGTACGACGGTTTGTCTCGAGCGAGGCAGGTGACGATGGTGGTAGCGAGATACAGCGATCTCCTAATGTTTCCTAAGGTCGTTTCTATCTAGATACTGAGGAGCGGTCAAAGCTTGAGAAGCTTTACGACAAAGCGCCATGCATACTATCTTGTTGGACATTCCCATGCACCACACAGATGGTGGCATGTTCTTCGGTGGTTAGAATCGTAAATAACATCAGTTTCACCCCAAAAACCAGCCTAGACCGGTACCATCGTGATATAGAGCATCGGCATCTAGTCAGGTGACCGCTTTACAACCACCACCAATGTCCCACTTCAGAGCGCGGGATAAGCTGGGAACCACGACTGCTCGTTCTCAGCATTCCGTTGCCTTCCGCAGTCCCCGTAGTCGCGGCCCACAGCACAGGGCCACCGCAAAGGAATTCCAATTTGCCACAAAAATCCACACCGCCCTTGTGGTTGTGACGTGGAGCGAGTTGTGTAGAGCGTTTAGTACCGCCATCACCATCATGATTGTGATCATACCCGCTACACTACACGACGACCTGTTGCTGTTGCTGGCCCACAATCGTTTTGTTACTCCATCAAGTGCCCAAAAGTGGTATTGCTGCACAAGCACTATACCATTTTAGGCCAGCATCCATAGCGGTCTTTGAAGCAAAAGTCCGCCAAGGTCCTCGGCGGCTGTAAGTCGGCGGTGTCAAAATTCACACATTAGATGCTGTGCTGTCCGGTGCACCATGGATGATGCTGTTGTCCAAAAAGAACGACCAATTATCAACTTCCCGCACCACGACAGTCGGTCGGTGTCGGTTCTATGTGTTGCTTTGTGTGTGATTGTTACCTCATTCGAGTATTCTCCTCAGCGATGGTAGTCTTGGTGTCACCGGAAAGGTCCCACGATGCACTCCGTAGCGCGCCGGAGGCTTGTCGGTAAAGCGATGATTGATGTTTCGATTGTGTACCATCAATAGAACCAGAGCGCAGGAGCATAAGGGAGAAGGTAACGTCGACAGACTGGGTGTAGTGTAGCCGCAGTCATCACCTAATACACCTTGGCGTCGTCCTATACTGGTTCCAGTTACCGTTGCTGATGATGAGCGCCGAGCGCCGAGATGGCACCTCGTCGATGCCAGGGCGTAGAAGAGTCAGAACCCCGTTACACAGCACCTGCAGTGGCGCATAATTACGCTGAGTAAGCTACCGCCTCGCCTGGGCGGAAGTAGGTGCCGGTTAGAAGAACGATTAGAGGAACTGCTTGAGCAGAACAACCTGGTTCCTCGTCTTGGAACTGGTCACGCTGCATCGCGCGGTTCAGAACAGGTGGGGTTGCTGCGATTGTTCGATTTGGACCACATTGCTGCAGCAACAATGGCGTTTTTTTTATGTCAAAACCGTTGCGAATTTCATTCACCATTTGACCACTGGAACATCCTAACCTATCGAGTGTCTCGAGGCGGTGGCGGAGATAGAAGGGGCGGTACTCGTGCTATTGGTGCTCCGTTGCTCCGATAACCTTCATTAGGGTGTATTGCGGTAAATAAATTGTCCAATCGTGCCATGCCAAGTGATGACGGTCTATCAGATGAAGACCTCTTGGCTTGACCTTAACGCAACATCAAGATACACGATCTCATAGAGAGAGAGACACGCGACACGCGGTGTCCGTCCATTCGTACGCCACAGTCGAAGTCGTGTCGTGGTCCCATCGCTAGTCCCCGCTAGTTGAAGGCTAACTTGTGAGATCTGCTCTCTCTCTCTCTCTATCTCTCTCTCTACGTTAAGTGGTCCGGTAGCTGCTCGAGTGTACACCAGCACCGTGATCGGAATGCTTCCAAATTAAAGTCAGGCATCGTGAATCATTCAGTCAAGCCCCCGCGATGCCGCGAGCCTGCCGGACTGCTCCATTCGGTGGAACTAATGAAGCTGGGGACCTGCCACTGCCTGAACCTATTGCAGCAGAGCTATGGGTCCGGACAAAGTTTCCGTTGCCACTACGGCATCGTCGCATCCATCCAAACGGGGACACCGTGGCCAGCTAATGCGAACGGCGACAACCTGTGTGCGCGCGCGCGCACGGATTCAGTAACTGACCTCTTGGAGAATCGTTGACGTCTCTAGGCTCCCTCTCTGAAGGAACCGGTTCGTGAGGATCGGACGGTGAAGATGTGTGTAACCGTACGGTGCCTCCGAGCTCCCGCCCCGGGAACACACCGTTGGCCACGCTGCTTGCGTATGATGATCGTCGACGACGACGACCACACGCGATCATCGCGTTGTGTCGTCCATTTGGTACGGTTTCGGGGGTCCGTTGTGGATCCCGGAGTAGAAGTGAACAGCATGATGATGATGACGATGATGATGGTGATGCTGATGCATCGCACATCGTTGGTCGCATCGAGCCCTGATGTAATACTCCCTCCTGATATCAGGTTTCGGTGGCTGGCTAACCACACGATCATCAGCTAGCCTAGCAGTAGCGAAGAGTGGGACCAGTTGATGGGCTAAAGTGATGCAGGAATTCCGTAGCAGCGCGAAACCGGTGTGTTGCGCTGTGGTGAACCAAGTCGTGCAAAATCTGTGGCAACAACCGTCGGGGCGGGGCAATGCAGCGGCAGGGGTATGCCATGTGATGCTCGTAGATAAAGTTCAACCCAGGTATTAACCGGAAAATGCAGATAAAAAAACAGGGGGGGAAAATGTAGGTTAAACTGGTGATGCACGCGATGACCGACATTAACCATTTGCCACCTCTCTCGGTCGCTCGTATGGAGGAGGAACAGCATGTTTGGGGCCACCGTTTCTGGATGCCACAGGGTCTGCTGGGAGGATCGGGCATGATCTATCGAGCCGCAGCTCTCCGCAGCTAGCGAGGGAGGATTAAATGAATCCACGGAAGTCTTACGAAACAAAGATTTGAGCTTCCTCCACCCGGAGCTAATCCAAATCCGGTCCCCCTTCTTTTCGGAGTCAGTTTAAACGTCAAACTTCAACGGGCACGCTAATTGAGACTTCCGTGCGCGTGGCAGTGCATCGCCACTCATGATTAATCCATTGCGCATCGATCGATCCTCATGCTGCTTCATTCCCGCTGGCATCACAACGCGACACGGTAATCGAGGAGACGTCTAACGAGATTCCAGACCGCGAGCGCGCGACCGTGGAATGTATCGAATTTGGTTGTTTGCCCGCCCCACTCCCCAGGGTCACCCGGCGCGATTAACGTACTCGATCGTACCACGTCCACGAGACAATCGCAAGCCCCTTATACGACCGATCGATCGTAACTGTGAATAGGGTTGTTTTTTTATTAGGTTTTGAAGTCCTATCCGCCCGTCCGGGAGTGGCGCTTTCCTTTTATTGGTGTTGCCAATTGATTGCCGGCGACTGTGCCAGAGATCGCCAGAGGGTCGATCGGTCCGTCGGTTGAGTTGGTCCGTTGATCCTATTTCATTCGACCTCTCCGGGAGGTGTGCTTCGGCTTGGGGGATTATTAAAACTAGGTTGAACGGTCAGGAAGGACGGCCCCAGTCCCAGTCCCAGACCCGCCGCCAACGCGCACGCCCAACCAGTTAGAGCAAACCGAACCGAACCGAACCGATCCGAGACCTCCGATTCCCGGAGAGAAATTCCACTCCACCAGCACCACCTCCATGCCGGGGATTCGATGGATTCGGTCAATGATAGTAATCATCCGTGTTGTTGATGGCGATGGCGGTCGAAGCCCAATTGGAGGAAGGTGTGAAAAAGCGTTCGACCTATGCCGCCGTTGTTGTGATAGTTTGCGCTGGCGATTGTTATGGACGGAAACAGCGCCAGCTCGCCAGGTCGGCCACACCGGTTTGCGGGCGCGCAATGAAGTAAGGAGGTCAGACAGCCAACCAGCCAACCAGCCAGCCATCCCGGCCTGGTGGTGGTGGTGGTGGTGGTGCTGTCGAAGGTTGGAAAACCGGAGAGTATGGAAAGATCCAGTGAGATCCAGCGGTCCTGTGCGATAAGATGGATTGATTGCTGCCCTTTAGACATCTTCAAAAATATGTTAAACATGTTTTCAAACGCTTGCCCTGGGAAAGGTACTTGTTGCTGCGGCCCCGTGGGGGGGTGAGGATGCTCCCAACAACTCCTGTGTTGGGTCATTGAGCCGAGAACATGGTGCGTCTCCTCGGCCATGGTCGGGAAATCAACAACGAATTAAATTAACGATAATTGATGATTTAATTAAAGTCGCGTTCTGCTGCTCCACTTACGCGTTCGCGCTCGCGGTGTGTGTGTGTGCGTGTGTGTGTGATCCCGCGGTCCACCTACACGGACCACTTGGCGTTTCATTGTTCTTGGTACACGCAACCCAACCGTCGATGCCAACGGAACACTATTGGAAACATCTGGAACATTTCGCGATGCCGTATCTTCGTACACAATGTTGCTCCCGAAAAGGTTGTTACGCGTTGTTAGAAGGATCGGCTGTCGGATCGTTTGTGGTATCGTGTTCACTCACCGGAAGTGCACCGTAGTGCACGCGGAAGTCGCCATTGTTGCAGATGCCACAGATGACGCGGATCCGGAACACTTTTACCTTTCTCGCGAAGAAAATGTGATTGTGCTCATCATCATCATCATCAGCATCATCTGTTCATCATGATCACTGGTGGTGACCATCATTATCGGCCGGGTCGGCGTCATAATAGAGGGCCGCTCCGCTTGCCCATTAGCGATGGGTGTCAGTTGTTGCCATCAGGTGCCATTCCATTCGTCCAGTTGGTGATGGTGGCGCTTCTAAATCGGTTCACACCGCACCAATGCCCGTCTTTACCCGTCGGGTTTTGCGGTTTTCGGTACCGTGGAGGAGTGGAGGAAAGGACGGCCGACTGGCCGGCCGCTTTGAAAGGCACACCCTCATTTCCGTCACTTTACGCCGAGCCGCGCGATGCAAGGTGCCCCGGGAATGCAACCCCATGGATGGTGGGCATGACGAATTTTGCTGCATCCAACCGCCCGCCACGCCACGCCACGCCAACTTCCTTCCACGGTGAACGGCCCAACCGGAGATGAGATGGTGCCCGTTGTTGTGCACGGGAAAGTGCGCGTTCCATTAAAACGCGCGCCGTACTTCCGTGAGTACCACCATCAACAACAACAACGCGCCACACCGGAATAGAGAGAGAGCAAAACCAGGAACTCTGTCGCGGCAAGTCGCGCTCCATGGAACCGAACCCATTCGATTGGCCATAAGACGAGCACCTTCTATTGCTCATCCAGGAAGAGTTTGCAAAAGAGGCTAATCCTTGCGTTCAAGGACACAATCCCCACGCGCCGTCCCCGGGGGAAGGGGCGACTATAGTGGCCATAAATCGATATTCCAATAAAGATGTCCAAACGTCATTTCGCGACGAGATTTATTCGTGCACGATGATTTATCGCGACGAATCAGGCGGGGCCAGACCCACTGAATGTTCTCGGTTCTCGTTCGGGCCAACAATCGAGACGACGAAACGCACGTCAAACAATCGACATTCAAGCTACCCGCTGCTTCACCCGTGACCATGGCACGATATTGCCGAACATTTCCGTTCCTCCCAAATCCGAATCGCGAATAGATGGTTGGAGCGAATAGAAGCTGGATGTGCGTGTGTGTGTGGCCATGGCCGGAGCGATGCAAAATGGATAACACTCCCTGGCTCGCTGGCAATAGTCTCATCGTGTCGTGGTCGTCGCTCGTGTTGTTTGGGGAAGCCACTAATGCGATTCCGGGGGTTTCTGTGACAAATTTTATTGTCCTCCCTCGGTCACATTATAGGGGATTTGTGTGTGTGGTTCATCCACTAGGATGTGCGCCACGGCGCCTAGAGGACGCGAGGTCAGAGCGACGCGCGACGGTGTCTGGTTGTGCAGAACGGAACGGAAGCAAACGGAAGTCATAAAGTTGAGATTTTAACGAGCAAAGTTTGCCGCTCTTCCCACCCGCTGCGCCACGCTGCATTGGTCGGAGCCTAGTATAGTCGCGGACTGCTCCCGAGACGACGGATGCGGTATAATTGAACCCCGGGAACCTCCCCGGGTTGGATATTGGCCGGTGCTGTGTCTGTCTGTCTGTCTGTCTGACTGTTTGTGTCCGGAGTGTGGTCTTCTGGGAAATTCTTTTTATTCGCTAGTTTGACCTTCATTTCGCGCGGAAACTGTCGGACGTGCCATCACCGACACCGATGGCCATTGTGGCCATTTTCCTCTCGATCACTATCAATGGTACTCCAAACTCCGGCGGCAGACCGCCGCGATAGCGAAATGTGATAGTTTGTTCCATTTTGTCGGACTCGTTGGCTTGGTTTGTCGTTCTCTGGTGCTTTCACACTCTGGTCACACACACACACACAGCGCATTTCAGCTAAACAAATTCTGTCCTGCATGATTGATGGCGCTTCGGAATGGATTCCAATAATGCCGCCAGTGCTGTGACAGCGCTACAAATGTACACAAACTAGCGAGAGGAATCTACGTTTTATGCTTCTATGTGTCTTCTTGGCCGCAATCATAAAAGCTTTTTTTTGTTACTGCTTCCTCCAGACGTGCCAGACCATTCATTGCATGGAACTATAATAGATAAACTTGTTTTTGGTTTTGAGTTCCATTTGAACATCACAATCGCAAACCAACAACAGAGTTGTTTGTTTGCCTAATTACTCTCAAAACAAATAATCGTTTCGTAGCTTCTAACCTGCCAGTCGAGTGCCAGCCAGCAATTTGTGACACAAAATTCATACTCATGCTCTCGAGGTGCTGGCCACAACAACAACATCGCCACACGAATGATGCGCACACCAAGGAAGCTTCTCCCGTATAAATCTCGACGTCGAAATAAGCGTAACCAATTGAGAATTCAAACGCTAAGCAAAGCTTGAACCAGCATCCAGCATCTAGCAGCATCAATGCACCAAGTGAAGTGCGCGCCGCTGCTGCAGCTTCTCAAGCGTTAGAGCCACCGCATGTGTGTGTGTGTGTCGTTGCGACGGTGGGGGTCTTGTAATTCTGTGCTCGGAACGTGGGAGAGAAGAAGCAGCAGTAGCAGCCAAAGCAGCCGCCAAAAGCGTCGTCCCGCGTCGGTGCACGGATTGGCGCTGATTTGCGCCAATTACTGTTGCTGTTGTTGTTGTCGTTGTTATGTGGTTGCCACATGTCGCGAGAAACGAGTCGCAATAGAGACGGCTGTCGGCAAGCCTGGTCGGCATGCCGCAGCAGTATGGTTTGGGTGCGTAAAGCGATTGCATAACCATAACATCACCTGGGGGGAGGGGGAACTACACTCCTACACACTGTCCGCTGTTTGTGATGCAGTTTTTGGTAAAACTGCTCGTTTCCACCTTTCCAAACACACACATACACGTTGGAGTGGAGGTGTCGGATTCATTGATTCCGCCGGGCAGGTTATGCGGGCCTCCGGCGGTGCCCATACGGATACATTACCGAACACGTGTCCACCGTGGAATGTACGGTCGCTAGAAGAAGGAGGAGCGAGGAAGGGGGTCGTTCGATGAACTTCTGCCTGCCCACTCAGCGCCAACCCTATAATTGGCGAACGACGTTTGGCGTTTTGGTGGAGCAGTGGCCGTGGCCACTGCTCTGACCACCACGGGTTTAAAAATGATCATCCGGGCAAAGGATAATGATGATGCGCAGCGTGTGATGAAACACATAAGCCTCATGCCACCCCACACCACCCCATTTCCGAGGCATTGCCTGTAATTATGTGATGACGAGTGCGCGACGACGAAGACGAGCCCCTCAGCCACACACACACACATTCCTGCGGTCATGATGGTCATTGCTTCACGCTTGAAATTGTCCAAAAAATCGATGCCACCGTAACACTGGCAAGCGTTTTTGCAGAGAGTGTGTGTGTGTGTGTGTGCGCCTGTGTCCCCTCGGCAACATAAGCGCGAGAGATGCTAGCCGCAATCCCAGAGAAGGCGATCGGGGTTCATCTTGCTTTTCGCATCTTCTTCGCAGCTCTCCGGAACGGGTATGCGATCAGGTTTATGCTCAACCAGGGGGCCCGGAGTAGGTATGTCAGGGGAGGGGAAGCACCATAACTGTTGTGCAACAATAGTGCGCTTCTGGAGTGCCGGGCCGCCGCCTGTGAAGCGGAAAACCATGATGAATCACACCGCGAACCAATCATGCCGATCGGATGCCATGAATGCAAACGCCAATAGTGCCTCTGTGCACCCGACTGTGTGTGTGTGTGCGTGTGTCCGTTACTCAATAGTTACTTTAATAATTATTTCTTTTATAACAACACTCTACTTAACTCACTGCCACTGTCGCTGTTGAGTCGTTGGATCGTTTGTAGAAATGTGTTACAGATTTATGGACTCCAGACCGTCATCCAGCTGTGTCACCCATCTGTGATCCACTTGTTCAAACCACGAACAAGCTGCTGCTGTTGTTGCTGCTGCTTCTCTCGCGCACACACCGGTGTTCAATCGATGCATTTCGGAGCTTATGCCCATGCCCGACTCTCGGCTCCGGTTGTTGGGCCACTCGAGAGCGGAACAGGTTTCCCTTTGGATGCCTGGTGTAGGGCTTGGCCTGTGCCTCAACCTTCCGTTCCGATCCCATTGGCCGCATCCGCGGACGCGATCCCTTGCCCCATACCAGGGCAGGGAATCCCGCTACTCGCGGAGATCGCGCCGCGCGTCGTCCGGAGTCCGGAAAACGTGTTTCGTAATCGATTGGTGGTTGCCCTCGGAGGAGGAGGAGGAGGAGGAGGAGGAGGAGGAGGAGGAGGGGGGAGCAGCGAGCTGTGCATCGAACATTTCATTTTTGTCTCATTTACGGGTGGGACCGCGCGTACGCCAAACCACACATGACAGGCCGATTCCGTAATGTGGTAACGGAAATTTACTGTTTTGTCCGTTGCGCGCGCCACGCCACGCCACGCCAGCGAAGGTGCATCCGAGGAGGAAGTGGAGATGACCTGATCAAGGGCCTGACAGAAGGTTTAATATGGGAGGGCGAGCTCCAATTGCCAACGCATCTGGAGTTGTGCGGTGATTTCCGCTATACACAGAGTGACTAGACGGGATCTGTTAAAATGTTGTATAACTTTGTCATTTTTCAGCCGAATTGGACAAGTAAGGCAATTTCTGAAACGTCAATCTATACCAGTTTATGGGCATTCATCTTCAAAAGAAGCTGGCTGAAATTGTATTGCCGTACTCGATAGATTCGATCGGATAACCCAATGAAATGAGTATTGAGCTTGAAGATACTCTTCAGATCCGTCCCGGGTCAACCAGAATGTGGTTCATGGCCCATTGTTGTATGTTTTCTACCCATATTATCCCGTAATTGAAATGATTCTCGCGATATTGAATTCACGATCGAATTAAGCCTTAATTCGTACCCTTCGTGGACTTTCATCAAGATGGCGAACATCTCGTGAAGACATACCTTATCCATCCTTATAGCTTGGTCTGAAGGGATACCCGAGCACCGAGCATCGCTCTTCGAACCGCATCAATCGACCTACATTCGCAATCATCCCAAATTGTTGTCCAGAACTGTTGAAGATCGCGGCACGAGTCGAGCCGAAAAGTTCCTTTGGTCAGTGGACTATACGAAGATCGATCACTCCTCACGATCGGACATGAAGCGAAAGGGCTTTTGAGTCGAGTGGAAGGAGGAGCAGGAGCAGGACGAAGACAAGGGAGCACCGCGCGGTTCCAATGGCCACGAGGCTCTTCACAGTCAAGAATCTCAAGAAGGCGCACCCTTAGGGATAAGGCGAGTGCTCCAAGAAAGATCAATTGCCATGCGCTGCTTGTGTGTGTGTGTGTGTGTGTGTGTTTGTGTATGCGTGTGTGCGTTGGTTGGTACGTTGTGGAATGTCCTCTTCCCTTGTCCGACGGCAGCAGCAGCAGCAGCAGTGACGGTGGCGAAGAAGTAGAACGGGATCATTAATAATCGGCGGCTTGCGGTGCGCTCGTTACACCAGGGCGCGGTTCATCATCGTCTGTCGCCCCGCTTGGTTGGTTGGCCCCCTTTTCACTGTTGTCGCCGACCGCTCGACTCCGACCAACGACCAACGATCATTAGCCTTCGATTGGTTTTGTGCGCCAAAGACGGTGACCGCGCGACCGAGCGAAGCGAGCAGCGAGGGGAAAGTTCTCGGTTAAAAGGATCGGGACGCCACCGCCGCCGCCGCTTCGGCCGCCACCAAAATGGTGTCAGTGGTGTCAGTAGAAAATGGCGCCCACGAGAGACGAGTGTAAGCAGCCTCTCGTAACCCGTCAAGAGGGGGGGGGGGGGGGGAGGCGCACCTGAGGGGTCGGGCGTACCGAAACTCTGTTGTAAAGTATCGCAGCCACAGCGATGCCCTTTGAGCTAGCGGGATTCCATTCACGAGCGGTTCCCTCCCTTGTCGACGGTTTTGCGGTTCCAGCGGATGACCATTTTGCGACGATCCGGCCCGTGGCCGTGGGGTCGTGATGTGTCGAAAGAGGGTGAAAGTGTGTGACGCCCTTTCGCGGTACGTTTCGTGCATTTCTAATCAGTGCACTTGGCGTGACGTGTGTGTGTGTGGTTGACCACCAACGGACCTACCGCCGCTAACCGCTGCTCGCTCGCTGTGTCCGGTCCGGGGAACCGGATCTCGAGGACAACTGCATCGAATGGTTTCACATCGTTGGTGCGCACGTGTTCCTTTGGTATGCGCCGGGAGCCGGTCAACTATTTTGATGAACATTTCGTACACTCGTGATCAGACGAGGCTTTGCAGCGCCATTAGAGCGCCAGTGAGCATCATAAAAACGCACTCTTGATGGTCTACGCGTCTTCGCGAGCGATCGCAGCAGGTTGTGCATTAGTAGAGTGCTTTTGAGCGAAGCAAGCGGTGATCTCACCGGATGACGCCGCTGAGCTGCGCTGAAGGTGTACGGTATACTGTCGCTCATCCTGTCAAGATACGTTCGCGAAGGTAGTCATGACATAAGTGAGCTTTTAACTCACCGCGGGGCCCATCCTCTTCGACGTCGCAGCTGGACCATGGACACTCGCTGCTCAACCCAAGCGGTGGGCAAGCGGTTTTGCAGACTTTCGGACGCGCGACTGCGGATGGGGATCGATTCACCCCAAAAATTTCCACATTTGTTGTTTCCACACCAAAAAGGTCTGTCGTCTGTATGCCTCGAAGGGTTCACCTCAGGGCATGGATCACAACATACGGCCACATACCAGCCGGTGGTGGTTGAAGGCTGACAACTCGTGCACCTTACGCAACTCGTCTACTCGGTCGGTCTAGAGCCGTTGCTGCGTTGACACGAGATACGAGTTTGAATGATCGGATGTTGTAACTTTACTGGGTTTTTACTCAAATAAGAGTGTGTGTGTGTGTGTGTGTGTGGACATCCTTTCGGTGTGATTGATAATTTGAAATTAAAAATGGCGGACACTGTCGTTCCCTTTAAGCCGACCGTGGAGAAGTTGAGTGGTTTTCGTATCTCGAGTTGCTTATTCGCACAAAACCGGCACGAGCCTAGGTGAAGGCCGTTTTAACAATAAGCACTCACTAGCTACTCGACTCGACCACTCTCTCGGGGTAGCTGGTAGTCTGGAGAGCCGTCTGCTAGCGCTCGACCCGTCTGAAGATGCGGTTTGAAGTTGAGTAAAAACCTTCCTTCGTGCGGCAAAAGGTGTTACCGCAGATTGTTGCCATACGCTGGCTACCGTTTTGTGGCTTATCGTTGTCACCGTGACCGTAGTAGCAACCCCTGATGTTGTTATTCCTTTTGAGCGAGTTGCGAAAGAGTCTCTCTCTCTCTCGCTCTCTCTATTTGTGTTTCGATGTCTTACCTCATAAAATATGTTTCCACTTCAACAGCAAAAGGCCGCGAACAACAACAAAGTAGCGGAGAAGCGAGGCACAAAACAGACAAAAACGAAGCAGAAATCGGCTTCAAGATTAAATTTTTCTTTGAAAATTTCGTTACTTTCTGCCTGTCTTAAGTATTGGGTGAAAAACAAAAGACTTAAACGACAGAACACCGACGAACCTTTATCGAATATTTGAACATTTTGATCAAAAAGTCACGCTTGAACGGCCAGAGCCAGTGGTACCTTCTTTCTCCCCTTCTCCTTTCCATTACCTTTGCGAGCTTCGTGGTGATTAAACAACGAGCTGATAGTGCCGCCGACGGTGCCACCCAAAATTGACCCAACTTTCACAAAGACACACACTCCGGACGGCGCTGGTCGAATTTTTCGGCCAGTCCAATTCCGCTGCGATCGTCGGCTACAATTGCCAACCGATGCACGCTCGCTCGCTCGCACACACGCACGCACACACGCACGCACGCACGGAAGCACACGCAATCACCACCTGTACCATCGCCCGGGGCCAGGTGAAAGTAAATAATTGTTATTTTGTTTTAATAGCCTCATGCGATTGCTGGGTGGCTTCGCTAAAAGCCGCAGCTTTTCGGTGACGAATTTGCACTCACGATTCACCCTCTCCTTCTCCTCCTCCTCCTCCTCCTCCTCCTCCTCCTCCTCCTCATTCTTCTTTTATGGCTATTGTACAAAATTTGTTCAATTTGTTGCAATCCTCCCGGGGGGGCCCGGCTCTGAATGGTTAGTTGGAGTTGGCGAACCGAAATGATATAGAGAGCATTTCTCTCGCCCGTCGGTGGTGGTGGTGGTGGTGGCCATAATAGTGTAAGCTCATTCCAAAATGCGAACCGCGCGCGCTCGTTCGAAGACCTTACGCAGCTGACACGAATATTCAAACACAAACCGCGCGCCCCCACCATCCGCACATTTCAATCGCTCTGGTGACAGTTTCCCTCGACGCAACGCGACGAAGCGATCGAACGATGATTTAGGATCTAGCGCAGCGCGACGTGATGTAAGTAGAGCGTTTGCGGTGGACACTGGCCGCAAAGGCGTCACACAAAGGCGTGACACCGATGTCATAAAACTGATCGAACGACAGCCCAACTAAGACAGCCAATTCCGCTTGAAGCAACAAACCGATTGCTGGGGGCTCTGGCTCTGGGACTCATTTCCCAATTCCTCATATTTTTTCTTGTTTTTTTTTCGGCTCGAATCAGTCAATCGGTGTCACAGAGTTGGGCAATACCAGGTGGGTTTCGATCTATTTTTCTCTCCTCATACACACACGTGTACCGCAGCCTAGGGGCGTATTTATGCAACGGCTTAATCATAGGATTAGTGGCGAGTGTTGGTGGTTCCACGCAACACACCGGATTCGTGGCGGGCCTTCCAAAAAGGTGGCTCAACATTGGGTACCAAGGAGCGATCCTAGCGCTTCTGCTTTCAATCTGTTTTTGTACGTGCAAAATGCGGGTTTTCAAAATGTATTTCGATGCGAAAAGCGCATCGCGGCACACCCGCTATGGTTTACCCTCATTTTTTGTCTCTTCTCTTTAATTTTTTTCTTTTTATGATTGAGGAATCCATTTCCACTTCGCTTCGCAATGAATCGATCCCCAACGATCGAT
This sequence comes from Anopheles darlingi, assembly GCF_943734745.1. Classification (NCBI taxonomy): domain Eukaryota; kingdom Metazoa; phylum Arthropoda; class Insecta; order Diptera; family Culicidae; genus Anopheles; species Anopheles darlingi. The sequence goes on along the minus strand of NC_064874.1, from coordinate 10,869,356 downwards.
CAAAATTCGATGTTCGCACGCAAGCACCGAATGTTTTCCACATTGGGGGGAGGTGGTGTTTTTTTTTTTATTTCTTTTCCTCCCCCGGTTTTTTTGTTGTGCTCCGAGCTCGGCATCGAATTCATTACGACACGGATTGTCACCTTTCTGTTTTCGGCGATTTTTTTTTTATTCGTTTTCGAAGCAGCATGGATAAGGATTAATGTTTTGCCCGGGCCCGCGCCCAAGAAACTGGAACAGAGTTGCTCCAGATTCGTCCCGATTCGTCCCGCCCCGCGTGGACACATCGCCAAACAACTTTCATTTCTTTCTTTCTTTCTTTTTTGCGAGCTAAAAGTAGCCGCACTTGATCGAGCGGTAAAAATAGACGACCCCCGTCGTCGTCATGATTATCATCATGAGGGGGCTTAACCTTGGAGCGGTTTCGTGCCTCTGTACCCGATTGGTGGCTTGTGATTATTTCCAATTATGGACAGTTTTTACTAGATGAAAGTGGATAAAATACAAACGCAAATGAACGTTGTTGTGCAATGACGGTCCGGCCCGGCACGCTTGAAATAGGACTCGTTGAGATCAAAGTGTGCTGCTGCCTGGCTTCAAAGCCTGCTCCATCCAGGCAATGTAATCCCGGCTCACTAGATCCCGGCGCCCGTTGTCCATCCCGAGGTTGATTGGAGGCAACGATGCATAACGAAACACCGGGAGAGATCCACACTCGACACGTGAGCAGAGAGACCACAGAGAGGGATTGTTCCAGTGCACCACCATACATTGTGTGCGCCAATGGCCGGTTATGTAAAAGCCCCGGGTAGCCCCAGCCTCTCCCTGGTCCTGCAACGCTCTCCTTTCCTACTCGTTTGGATTGCAAGAATTTATGAATTGCAAAAAGCCGGGGACACATTGACGCCATCCAGTAGGCTGCGCGTCAACTCTCCAGCCCCGTGACAGTGATGGCCGGAGCCGGAGAGCGCAACATTGAGTCCGTTGTTTATGGACCCCACGGGAAGGTTCGATAGAAGAGGGTGTGTGGTTCGGTATGTCGGTGTGTGTGTGTCTGTGATGTGTGAGTTTGGCGCCAGTGCGGCCCCCTCCGGTTGGATACCACGGCGACGGTATCCCGGAGCAATATATATGCAGAACGAAATACTCAAAGGCCTGGCATGCACTGGGCAGGCCATGAAAGACCAGCCAGTCCCATTAGTTGCAGCTGCACCCAGCACTTGCAGCGGCGCGGCGCATTTAACTTGACTCCCCTGCAAGGATGGCCCCGCGGATGGACTCGATGGACTCGATTGATTTAATCGATAATTACGACGGACCTCTGCGTCTCTGTTTGCTTCAGCTGCTGATGGTGTCCAGGGCATGCTTGGCATTCCCAGCAGATCCCATGCCACATCGTCCAGGACCGGGTTTTGCTTATGGTTATGCAATGCAGGCGGTTTGCTTGTTTGTCAATTAATTTTTCCACTTTTCCTTCAATTTCGATTAGCAAACACACGCAAACACACGTACGGAACGCGGTATCGAAGCTTCCCTGGGCGCTGTCGGCTCCCCCCCGGCGGGCGCTTGGCCCCTCCAGTACAGAAAGCAATAAATGTATGATTAATGATCGATGACCACCACCAACACCACCCCACCAGCTACTGAAGAGACTGGGGCGCCCCGTCCTCGTCTTGGAGTGCTATACCGTGGTACGCGAAGGAAATCGAAAGCCAGCCAACCAGTTCGCCAGTCAATGCGTCCCTGTGAATGCGGAAATGGAATCGTAGAATCGGAACAAATCGCCACCTCTAATAGCTAGCTGCTGTTAGCGCACGGTACCGTACCGGGTTTTGCACGCTTTTGCTCTGCAACGGCATGGAAAAGCCACACTTTTTCGTTTGCTGAAAATAACAAACATTTCGGCGGTTTTTCGCTGGCGAGAAATTGATGAAACTGTACTTCCCTGGATCGGTCGGCATCACTCTGCGAAGATCATTTTCCGCTTGTTATTGGAAGCATTCGGGCGTGTGCATGTGTCTCATTGGCCCAGTGTCGGGGCACGCGTTATGTGATGGGAACCGTCGGTAGGTTTTAATGAAAATATTTATTCAATCGCGCCTAGTTAAATAAGTTTTCGGGGCCGGCTTATCTAATAGCCGTGGCCACACGGGGCGAAAACTCTAGCGCAAACGAAAAAATTAATGCCAAAACGGTTTCGCTTAACCCTTACACGCTGTCAAACTTTTATACGTCCGCGGACTTTTTCGCTGAACCCTTGACGCTATCGAACGCTTTATTTACGAAAATGTAGGTTCTTTTCGTATTGTTTTTGCATTTTTAATATAAATACAACAGCAACAGCAACAAAATCGTTAAAAACTGCAAAATTTATTCGGAAATCAACTTCAGCGGCCAAAACACAGATGAAAACAATACGTTTGACATTTCGGCATAAATTTTCGGGTTTTTACCCCTGCCACACGAAGCGAAAACATTTTGGCATTAATGTGCAAATTTGCGCGCAAATTTTCGCCCCGTGTGGCCACGGCTAATGGACCGTTGCTCTGGGTGGTGCGCAGGGAAGGAAACAAGCGGGCAGGATGATCTAACCAATATTGCCAAACAATTCGCTCAGAAATGTCCGCTGTCTAGCCCTGGTGTACCCATGCTGGTAGCGAAAGGAAGGAATGGGCAACTTTCGCTGACTAGCGTTTCGCGCCTGTCCATCGCGTCCAGAAAGTAGCTGCCGCGCACCACAAAAGGCTATTCCGTAACCGCCACAATCATTGTATTCAATGATAAATGATATTAGCCTGTTGAACGTTTTACTGCCCACAGCCTACTAGCAAGTGTCATAATTAGTCATTCGGGCCTGCTTCGGTTAATAAGTTGAAGCGACTCGAAGCATAATAAGGGTATCCGTAACCAGGAGTCAGGAATACATGAGGCAAGAAAGAAAACACCGGCACACTGGCCAGCATTCCTAAGTAACATCCTTAATCTGAGACACATTGTATTCGGCCACAAGAATGCGACGGCTATGGCGGGTCGGTTCGTTCCCCAACAACTGCTTAACCTCACCTGTCAACTGCTTGGGAGCGCGATAAGATACTTAGTAGGCAAAGAAACTTGAAGGAATTCGTACAATCTGACTGCAGAACCGAGAAGCGTTCATCAGAATAGTCTCGTGATAGTCAAATCTTCAGTTTGTTTTATGCAGCATAAATGGTAACAATGGCAGAACATCTTGCATGACACGGCCGGGAGTTACAACCACTACGTGCCTTGTAGCGGCACGTTGCACGTTACAAAGATTACTTATGCATCCTGCCCAAGACGGACGGGGCTGAGCTTTTTTTTTAATATTTTTTTTTGTTTTGTGTTATTTCTTTCCTTTGGTTAAACACACACACACACACACACACCCTCCCTGTTTCTTCTCTTGCGCTGTGTCCATTGTGTATGTGTAGATAGTCGGCGACTTCCTCTCTGACCTAGCCCGGCCACAACACAATAGAAGCGCTGCCGCGGCTTCTAGCGCCACGACACGCCCCGACCCGCTTTCATTAAGCTTTCCCCTATCCCGGTTTGTGAGGCGGTGGCGCTATCGTCCGCCAGCAAAAGTAGAACTCCTCTAGCCGTCTAGTGAGTCGTCTCTAGACTTTCTTCTGTTCGCAAAACGTGTGGGCGCCGTATGGGTCTATCGAGAGCCACGGAACTGAACCTCTTCCGAAACAAGGCAGCCACCTTGCCAAGGGTCACAAGCGCCATAGACCTTGCTACCCGCTCGCTGATCGAGAAGAGCGCCTCAATGGGGCGCAGTTTTGAAGGGTACCAGTGACGCCTGTTTGCGGTGTTGCTGCTGCTGCTGCTGCTGCTGCGCTGATTGTTTGCTGATATTGCTGCTGCCCTTTTGTTGCCATAGCGATCTCGCTATGATAAGCGGCTGGCGTGCCAGACGTCGTTGAAGGCCTATATCATGGACGGGCTTTGCATCTTCACGGAGGTTAAGAAAGTAACACAAATCGACACAAACGGCATCGTGCGCGTTGAATATGTTTATTCGCCAACCGATTTCTCGAATCTCGAGCGAAAATATAATTATGGTTTTCGGCGCATCCGGCGTGGCGTGCCTTTGTGCGTGTGTTTGTTTGCGGTGCAAGTAATTGTTTTAGGTTTGTCTGGGAAAGTTTTCTCCACCGAGAAGGTGCCGGGCACTGGTTCACCTTTCAGTGTGAACCTCGGGATCGCAGCACATTGACTTTTGCCTGCACGCGGTACCCTTCAACGTGTAATCTGATGACCCACGGTAAGGTTAAGGCTGGATGGGGTTTACGATCGACTGCGAAGGAGTACGCCAGATGAAGTCGCACTCGGTGATTTCCCTTCCTGATAAGTACGCACGCAAGGTGTGATCGCTGCTGTACAAACATCTGCTGAATCCGTTTAAGGTCAGCCAGTTCTTCGCACTCGCACCTTCGGCCTCCCGGGCCTGGAAGAAGCATTCAAATTCCAAAACAATCCTCCAGAACATTCTACCGACGGGTAGGCCACGACGGCATTACGTATTCCCGGCAGTGCTTCAACTGTAAATACTCACTACTTCTGTCAAGTGTTTGCACGAACCGACGTAATTATCGCCAAATACTCGTACCATACCCGGCTGCCCGAGGCCAGCAGAAGCGTTTTGTGGACAGAACGGTGGAAGGAGCCTTCACTCGCTTGGTTTGAATTCGATCATACTTCGGGGTCGTATCCGTGCCACGGTAATCCGGCAAAGCAAAGCAAAGCAAATATCTGTAAAGTTGCCAAAAACATCAAAGAGATTGAGTGCAGAGTTCCCGGAGTGGGGAAGCATGAAGACAGCATCCCAAATTGCACAAATATTGGATGGATAGTGTGTTCCCGGGGAGCCGCATCGGAATCCCTTTCCAAATACGTCTATAAATACCGTTTGGTCCGTAACAGAAAGTGGATAAGATGGGTGGGGAGCGGGGGGGGGGGGACCCTCTCCTTGGCATATTGGATCCGACAACTTTATTAACTTCAATTTGATGGTCGCGTCATCCTCCGCGTTGGTTGGTAATCCACGATGACGCGAACTGTTCCAATGGGTGTCCGGATTACATGCCCGATTATGCAGCATTCGTCTTTTATCTTTTACCGTTTGAAAATGTTTGCTCGCCAAATTCCTCACATTCCTTCTCGCTACCTCGACGGGCTCGGTTGGATCGCTTCTGTTTGTTAAGCGCATACAACATCAACAGTAATCATCGCGGATGTCATTGGCACGCTCGTGGACTAATGCAAAGTGATGGGAGCTTACGGTGCAATCCTTCCGCGAGAGCAGGTTGAAGTAATTCATTATCGTCTGGTCTAAAGTGGAAAACAGTGGCACGAGCTTTGACCTTTTAGAGCATTTGAGAACTTGCAATTCATTAAGCTACGTCACAATTTAGAAATGAATGTTTAACCAAGTAGTAAGATTAAACTATCCATCATTGCGGTCACACTACTGGACGCGTGCTTATACCCCGCACCCCAGGAAGTAGCCTCTCCGAACTTCGATATCCGATTCCAAATCGAGGTTATGAATAGGTCGATTAGTGAATTGTCTCACGTTTGGTGGCAGGAGATCGAAATCAACGAACGAAACAGACACTAGGCACGGCAAGGCACGTCTCAGAATCAGCTCTCCACCTGTCGTGCGTCGTGACACTACTCCCCCCCCCCCCCCCCCCCCTTGAATCCGGACCAGAGAACGTGAATGAGCGCTCACTCGGAGACCCTCGTGGCCGCGATTTCTTTTTTGTCCACTTCGTTCCAGGCGGCTGGCAAACAAATAGAACATAAATATTGAAAAATGGGGGAAAAATGCATATGCCCCCACTCTCCCCCCCCCCCCCCGGCCTCAGCGCTAGGTACTCCCGTCGTATGTCTCGCCACCGATCCGAAACTGCCCAACTGTTCTTCCCTTGGGGGAGTTACCGATGTCGAATATCGATGATAAATAGCGAGAACGTGTTTGAGTTCAACCTGTGTGCATATGCAAATGAGAGCCGCGTCTGGTGCGCGACACCGGGCGTTGGTCGAAAGGAGGTGTATTTGACGCGCATTACACAGCGTGCCTTTCTTCCCGGGGTTGTTGCCACCGGACCGAACTGACACACGACTGACTAGCCTGCAGCCCATCGTGCAGTGAAGGCGTCGATGGCGGATGTCCACAGTAGGTTAATTGCCGGTACCACACACACGCACACACCGGTGGCCACGGCGAATTGCGAAAACAAAGTGCCACTAAATGGGGTCGATTGTAGGGCGGGCGGCAGGTGTTTTGGGGGGAACGCGGAGAAGGGAGCTGAGAGGTGAGGACATGTTGCTCGTGGAGAAAACTGTAGCTTCTACTGTTCGTCAATGCTCCTCATAAAGCCGCCAATTCTGCAATTGACACTCGAGACTCGAGGTGTCGAGTGTTGTCGGGCGGTCGGAATGAAAGAACTGCAAGATGGCGCGAACTCGCGACTAGAACTCGGTTCTCTTTACAACTAAATTAACTTGGAATAAACATTACCGTCGTCATCATTAACGCTAAGCTAGTGTGTGGGAGCAGTTTTATGGTTTTTTTTGTGAGTAGAAGACATAAATCATAACTTTACCGTGCACCTCCGGGCCGGCCACACGATTCTTCGATACCACTAATTAGCCACTCGGTGAGGTTTTTATAGCATTCAACCACCAGCGAGCCATATGTTACTATCATCGTCGTCTCTCTTGGGTACAACTGAAAGGGATTGATCAGCTACGCTCCTGTGTCCGTGTCCGTGCGCCTTCTCGATCGACACATTCTCGCTGATCTAATCCAAGTCCGTCGGACAAGGCGCTTTGCTGTAAAGAAAAAGGGGGAAAAAAATCCGAATACTTAATCACCGATACGACAAAGGATGCTAGGTAGCGAGTGTTTGCTGTTCTTAAACCGGTTCTCCAGATCTGAAAAAAGGTTCTGCCGGTAAATGGCAAATTAACGAACGGGCCACATCGTCGTCGTCGTCGTCGCGCGTTCTACCATTCGTGCCCGAGGTATTTGAATACATTTTCGATCCACATCGTATTCCCCGCCGCCCGAAATGGTCTTTTTCTATGCCGCCCCCCTCCCCTGGGTGTATGTAGCTGATCCGATCAAAACCGGTGGATCCTAAACGATCCAAGCGCTTGTAGTAATTACATACAGAGCTGTTAAGCGAGCGCATTGATTGGTGTGGTCGCCGCTGCGTGTCTTGCTCCCACGATGGGTGCTGCGCGCTTGACCTTGAATGCGGGTGCGGGGGCTCACGATGGAGCTTATACTTTGATGGTGCTTTTTGGGCGGTTTTTTTTTTTGCTTCCATTCTCGTGATTCCCCATCACCCATTCTCATCGGACGTTGTGTCGTGGAGTCGTCGTTACAGGTGGTATCTTTCGTGGAATTTATATCCTGCCATGTACGGGCCCAGATAACAGACGAGGAAGGTGTGTCTCGTGCGACCGAAGTAGTTCTCGGATTGTAGAATTTTGCCGACAATTATCAGCTATTCGCGAGCGCACTATCCTTTTTTGCGTAAAATAGAGCTAATTGACTTAAGTTTTGCTATTAGCATGTTTCAAGATTGACACACCGCGGTTGACTGGAACACTAGCACCGTTGGAATCTAGTCTGAAAACACTTGACAGAGACGTTCTAGCTTTCAGCGGATAAAGTAGATGTGAATCAATGACTGTGGCGGGGATTGATATCTAGATGTGAATTGATTAAAAATATGGCGTATAGTACAAATCGGACCAGCAGGCTAAGAATATCGAACCCTTGGAAACTGTCATAAAAAGCTGTCAAGCTTCTTGTGGCGACAGATCAAAGGCAGAAATTTAATTTATGTGAACAAATGAATCTTATGGATGACAGCAAATTGTAGTCAGATGTAATATTGATGCGAAAACGCTTTTTAGGAAAAAAAATCTGGCGTATGCTTGTCTTAACAGTTGGTGCCCGGAAATGATTACGGAATAACCATGGCTTTCATGTGTGGCTGTATTCATGTGACCAGAACCGGTGCTACTCTCTCTCTCGCTCTCTCTTTCTTTCTTTATCGTTTTGTCGCTAAGAAACGGCGAACCATGCTACCCCATAAAACTGACCGAGTCGAACAATAAAAAAAAAACCAAGCATAAAACTCCATTATGGGCGATGAGATCACAGTGCGAAATGAGCACTGCGGTTCTGGAAGCGGCGAGGATCGCCCACCGCATATGCCCCAAGTGTTCCCGGAACCACACGGGATGCAAAGTCAATATTTTGCTTTCTATAATTAACGTGGCCAGTGTAATTGCATGCTTTACGACATCGTAAACGAACTCACGAAGCGTGAAGCACAAGGTATTCAACGCGCGACGATAGGTACGAAATTTTAACTTTCAGGATGTCGCAGAAAACTATCATTAGATGGCCACTCACGTCGAAAACCATTGATCAATGTCAAGGATCTAGCCAATCGATTTGAAGCCACCAAAAAGACTCACCACCTTACCTTGTAAGAAAGACAAGGGGCTGGTATGCAACACTCAAGCTTATAGGTATTCGATTGCGAGACTCAACTATCTGTTATTTTCCCAACCTTATGCCGCAAGGCTTTGCGTGTTTGCAAATGCGGCAAAGCCATCGGCGGACGTGTGTGTAATCAATGGTTCGACGATGATAGTCACAGACATCAAATCGGTGATTGACCGCCGGAACCAACAATCAAAACCCCAGCACCACCACCAAGGATGATCCCTGGGTGAGTGGTAAAGTACCAAAGCCAAACCGCTAAACGCTAAGCCGTTAGCACGCAACCTTGTACGATAATGTGGCATGGCGCCCTACCCAAAGATCCCGAGCCTCACCGATTCCTCGTGTAGCGACATACGCCTTTTGTTGATTCGTTGTCTCGTGGCCGCCCCACCCCAATATCCCTAGGATCATTACGTAAGACAACTTGTCACGGTAACCTGCAGTAACGGCGTGCGCGCCCGCCCTGCATGCTCTTCGCTGTGGCCCCGACTCCGGTCACGTTTTGTTTCTCTTTCGCTCGCTCTTCGATTCCTCAACTATGCCGTCTCGTCTGTGTTTGTCTATTTGGTTGAAGTTACCAAACGCGCGACCCAAACCACCCCGCCAAGGTTGCGTGCTTTCATCAATGGACGATGAGGGGGGCCCCTCCTCGTCAAACCAGCTCAGCTGCCGTTTCTGGATGCATTTTTCCTTCAAAAAGGTTTACCTTCCACCGCCTATAATGGTCCCCAAAAGCTGGAGTCTTAAGGCAGAGCAATTGTTTTCATCCTGTCGTCGTCCGGGCTGACAATGGCCGCCTCAGGCGACAACACAACTCGAAGGTTTCGCGATCAAATCGGATGTTGGTGATTTGACGATAGGTGGTGCGTTGTTGGGTTGCACCGCTAACCGTTTTGACAAATGATTGGCGTGTGCCCCTTCAATGTACGATCGGGTAGCAACGACAACGGCACACGAGCACTCGTAAATGGATCGATTTGCCTTGAGTTCGATTTACCAAAAAAAAAAAACAAATGAAAACGGTACAACCTTAGCGATCAAGCAAATACTAACCACTTGTTGTGTTCTCCCCCTTCTTGCAGGTGACGGATGCGTGGAGAAACCGCTGGCCACGCTGTGGCGCAACTACACCCAAAACAGCAAACCGGACGTAATGATGAAGCTGTGCCTGTGCCCGTCCGGTCTGAAAGCCACGACCCGCCAACACGGACTGACCGAGTACTGGTCGCACCGGATCACCTACTGCAGCTCGCCAAAGAACTATCCGCGGGTATTCTGCTGGATCTACCGGCACGAGGGTCGCAAACTGAAGCACGAGTTCCGCTGCCACGCGGTCATCTGTTCCAAAGAAAACATCGCCCAGGAGATCAGCACCATCCTGAAGGTAAGCGACCAGCGAACAAACGGTGCAAATTTTCACCGGCCACTACAACGATTGCATCTTCGTTCGTTCCAGGAAAACCTAGCCAAAGCCCTGCGTGAGTTCAAGCGCGACAAGCTGAACCGCCAAAACGCTCGCCTCAGCCTGGCAAACAGTGTGTACGACAACCCTAGTATGCCGCGCCGCAAAATCATGCTCAGTGTTGGTGCCAACAACTATCGACCACCGCTGGAGCGGTCCAAGTCGGCGCCGAAACTGATGGCGATCGAGGAAATGATTGGAGAGGAAGACGAGGAGGAAGATGCGCAGGACGAAGACAATCATCGGGGTGCGGGTACGACACTGAGATCGAAATCAACGTCCTCTACCGGTGCGGGCGCTGGCCTGGTGCTGGAAGCCTGCTGCCGTGAGGATGCCCTCTTCCCATCGACCACGCTCGGTCGACGGCGCTGTCGGCGTGGACACTCGATCAGACGGTCGCGGTTACGCAACTCCTTCAAATCGCCCAAAGACCTAGAGGCGAAGGTACCGCTAAAGAACGAAAACATCGTGCAGGCGAGCCCGATGAACAAGTCAGTCGACTCTATACTGGATACCATCGGTCAGGAAGCGGAAGAAGAAGAGGAGGAGGAGCAGGACGAGACCGAAGCAGGGCGGGAACAGGACCAACAGATGACACCGGACGCGGAAGGGATGATGATGGTACGTGGCAAATCGAAGCGATCGCACAGCTCCGACTCTTCCGAGGATGACTTTGAGGCCTTCCTGGCGCACTACAACTACAACTCGAGCGAACCACTCTCGACCGAACTGATCTCGTACTTTGACATGAAGCTCAACCCGACGGCCGTCTGCAGCATGCATGATTTAACGCAACGCCACCATAGTGATCTGCTCGGTAGCTTGGAGCCCGCGCTCGAGGATACGCAGCGACTGGCACTCAGCTTAGATGATCTCGATCATTACCCGCTCGAGGGACTAGTGGCGCAGGAAGAGGAGGACGAAGACGAGAACGAGAAGGGCACGGGAGGACGTCCGGCTCAAACTGGTCGGCATAGTGCGGATGCTGCGGAGGAGGAGGTATTCTTCAATCAGGACGAAGTGCTGGAGATGCTGCGTACGGCGGCCGAATCAGCTGCAGGACCAGGCAACGGAATGGGCCATCAATACCAATACCATCATCATCATCACCACCATCACCTTCATCACAGCCATCGCCTTTCCAGTGATCCTCGGCTATCCTGCCTGCACGGGGATGATGACACGGCACCACCGTCGTTGCTGTGCGTGACTAGCAAACTGAATGCATCCGTCGGTGGTGGTGTTACTGGTGCCAGTGGTGATGGCGTCGGAGGACCGCATCATCATCACCATCATCACCATCACCATCCGGACAGTGACGAGGGTTCGATTTCCAGCGGATGTGAAACATCCAGCACGGTCACGACCAACACGGACGATTCAGTGGCTACAGCGACGGCACCATCCTCATCCGCGGCTGCCCTAGCCGCCCTCTCGAAACCATGCTCCGTGCTCGAGCGAGTCCGCAGCTTCGAACAGCTGGCCGAGAACCAAGTGATCCACGTGCCGCTCGGTGAGCGCCAATCCAGCCCTGCTCCGGGTGTAGCACCGGTTGGTGCCTCCGGCTCTTCTGGTACTCCTCAGAGCCCCGTGGCCGATGCAATGATCTTCAAGCGGAGCATCACCTTCCCGGCGCCGGGCATAAAGTCGAACTTTCTGATGCCCATGGCCGGCAGTGGACCGGTAGCGTGTGGAGCAGCATCGGAACCGATCGATTCGCCGCTCGACTCTCTCGTTGATAACGTTGGTGGTGTCGGAACCAGACATCACCTCCTACACCAGTACCGCGAGGAGCACCAGCAGCGGACGGTTAGCGTGGAAAATAGTAAACCGAAGGTGCGCCACGTACGCCTCAAAGCGACCGCGGTTGCTGCGGCAGTGAATACTGAGCTGATCAATCAACTGCAGGCGATCGATTCCGATTCGGAGTTTAGCGACGAGTCGGGTTATGTGGAGTTCCAGGACAACCAACCGTCAATCAAATCGGTGACGGCCTGATGTTGCACCTCGGACGATCCGACCGATCGTTAGTGTCCTTCCCTTCCCTCTCCCTTTCCTTGTTCGCTTTACATCGGTGGATCAGCTGGGATGATGATTACTACTTTTACTTGCTACACCTAAGTCTGCTTACTATGGTCTAATCTAAGATTACGTTAAGTAGAATGTTACACCACCCCCGGGGGAGTGGGGCTATAGGATTTACATGTTTATTGGCTACCAAGTTCCAATGTAACGCCCCTTGTGCTTAACGAGGAATGAAGGATGGAGAGTCGGCTTACCAACGTTACCTGCTGAATGTCTGCCGCAGACGCAGTTTCCCCGGCCCGGCTTTTCCCGTTGGTTTTAGAATTTAGAAGAAGCTATCGTTGTTCGAACACACCCACCGCGCACTGGCACCTGACCGTAGATGATGCTCCTCAGCTTCCGAAGGGTGGCAGTCGAAGAACGATAGCATTGGATACCAAATAAATTATTTGTAATCATAATGACGAACCCCCAACCGTGCCGTGGGACCGTGGGTAGTCGGTTAATTGTTTTCCCCATATTTTTGTTTTTTCGG